>NC_085138.1:189762244-190062244 GCF_035046485.1 Aedes albopictus
ACTTCGGACTGGCCGACCGACGAGATAGCAAAAGAAGCGTGCGTTCTATTTCAATTGCTTTTAATAACTGATTGTGCTGTGCTGTATGGTTCTATGTGGTGCTGGACGATCGATCCGATTTCTGCAATCGTATCGAGTGTGAGTGTAGTGTGCAGGGTAGGTGTAAGGTAGATACAAAAATTGTTGGCGAGTTGTATTTAATTATATAGGGAATCGCGCTACTTGGGCGGTGGCTTCTATATTCGTCTGTTTTCCACTATAACTCAGTCAAATTGAAACCAATTGACACAACTTTTGGAATGTGGTGAGATAGGTATAATATCTACCCGTGTACAACATTTCAAGTCAAATGGTTCAAAATTGACTGAGTTATAGTGGAAAACAGACGAATATAGAAGCCACCGCCCAAGTGGCGCGATACCCTAATTCAAAATTATTAGTGGTAGATCGTAACATTCATGTTTATTTTTAAATATAACTTACCTATATTTCTGAACAGTCTGCTACTTTAGGGTGCTGGCCACACGTTTTTGTTCCATAAAAATATTTCAGTATTTTTTTCCTTGATTTGTGTGGTCCGTCGCTGCTGGTGTCAGCACCATGTTTTGTCTCGATATATCGAGTACATGGTATTGCGGATTTTTAGAAAAATTTCCATTCTGCGGTAGCCGTCGAGTTCTACCGCAGCTGTCAAAGTCCTACCGCAGGTATGAAAATCATCCTATCATTGAAACTGAAGGCCAAATCAAAGCATGCTTGCAAGGTGGATTGAACTGAAAACCAACAACAAACAATGATCATCGGCGTCGTATCCAAGGCTATCCAAGGCATCGCTAGGGTAGATCGATGATACCTCAGTGAAAATCAGTAGTCTGACAGCTGCGGTAGCTTTTCGTTCTACCGTAAAACGGAAAGTTTTCTCTAAATTAGCAATATCAAAAGCAAGTAACATTGTGTATTGGTTCCCAAGTCCTCCTATTTGCGAGGAGACGCAAAATCTCTACTATTCCATAAATCATGCTCCAAATTTCTATTTTGAATTCAAAATGTAAAAAGATCCTTGTAATATGCTGCTTTAGGCAAGTATTGTCGCCACAGACAGGTGCGACTTAAGGTGAAATGGGAGCACGTCCAGGTGCATTTTTGACTCGCATTTTCGAGAGCACCGATCTCGTCATGCACAAAACTCCCTAAAACGAAAATGCTACTCAATGTTTACCACGAGTGAGCAAGGCTACTCATTGCTTTTCCAGCTCTGTTTGTTGGTTAGATGGCGAGATCCGTGCTTTCAGTATTTGCAAGGCAGCCGTTGTGACGGCCATCTTTGGATTCGCTCATATATGTCCTTAAGTTGGTGCAAGCAATAATAATGCTAATATTATTCTGTATTAACGAGATTTTTTGCTCTAGGCTAGTTCATCTCGGGACCCACGCTTTACTTCCCTTCCGAAGGAAGAACTCACATTTTTGCGAGTATGTCGGGAGTGGGATTCGATCCCAGGTCCTCGGCGTGATAGTCAAGTGTTCTAACCATCACACCAGGTCCGCTCCAATGCCGATATTATTATCGGCTATATTATCTACTATCCAAGTCTCACTTGCGAGCTGAAGGTGATCGTTGTTTTAAATCGTCTGTTAGGTTCGTTTTCAAGATAAATCGGTTCGACACTACTGCAATACTTGGGCACGACCTGCCCGACAACTACAGGCACCGGATATACTGCTTCTTTCGTCAAGCTTGGGACGGAACACTTCCACCGTACATTCTCGAACACCTCCAACGCAGACAGATGGATCGAGCAAGATCCTTCTGGTTGCCAGCACACACAACGACGGAAAAAAGCCTGTTGGCCTACGGGACACAACAGTGGAACCAGTTATCCCCGAAAATTAAGCAACAAGCAACATCCAACGTGCAGTAAAATTTCTTTACTATTGAATAACTAAAAGAAATCTGTGGCTAGATAAATCTTCCAATGTCCTTAGTCCTGTTTTTTCCTTGGTCTGATTTTTAGTTTAAATAACTGTCAGGTTTTCGTATATTCAATAGATTACAGTTACACTTAAAATGTTATTCGAGTTTTTTTTTACTGTTTTAGTAAAAAACTGATAATTTATTTTCCACATGTAGCATGAATGGTCTATCTGGAATAAGCCACAAAGCCCTCATAGGTAGTAGACACCACCTTCTGGACGTCCCACCGTCCATATCGCTGACATTTTCTGTATGCATGCGCTCAAAACTTTCGACAGATATCACCACGCATCGAAGTCGAACGCTGCGGCTCAACATCGAGCAGCTGCGTAACGTAGAAGTGGCTCAAGACTACGCGTAGCAGTTAGCAGTGGCCCTACCAACGGAAGAGCAGCTCGGCGCAGCTACACTTGAAGATGGCTGGAGGGACATCCGATCCGCCATAGGTAGTACCTCGGCTACAGCACTAGGCTTCGCGAATCACAGAAACGACTGGTACGACAGCGAATGTGAACAGTTGAAAAACGAGAAGAATGCAGCATGGGCGAGAATGCAGCAACACCGTACGAGAGCGAATGAGGCACGTTACAAATAGGCGCGGAACATGCAGAACTCAGTCTTCCGGATGAAGAAGCGCCAGGAGGAAGAACCTCTCAAATTTTATGCCGCCGTCTATCACCGATTGCAAGAGAGTTCGTGGGGCAATATCAGGCTGGATTTATGGGTGAACGCGCTACAACGGACCAGATGTTCGCCATCCGCCAGGTGTTGCAGAAATGCCCCGAACACAACGTGCCCACACATCACTTGTTCATCGATTTCAAATCGGCATATGACACAATCGATCGAGAACAGCTATGGCAGATTATACACGAATACGGATTCCCGGATAAACTGATACGGTTGATCAAGGCGACGATGGATCGAGTGATGTGCGTTGTTCGAGTATCAGGGACACTCTCGAGTCCTTTCGAATCTCGCAGAGGGTTACGGCAAGGTGATGGTCTTTCGTGCTTGCTGTTCAACATTGCTTTAGAGGGTGTAATTAGGAGAGCGGGGATAAACACGAATGGAACGATTTTCACGAAGTCCGTTCAGCTGCTTGGTTTCGCTGATGATATTGATATTGTAGCTCGCAAATTTGAGACGATGGCGGAAACGTACATCCGACTAAAGAGTGAAGTCAGGCGAATCGGATTAGTCATTAATGTGTCGAAGACAAAGTACATGATGGCAAAGGGCTCCAGGGAGGAATCAGCGCGCCCGCCACCCCGAATTTATATCGACGGTGATGAAATCGAGGCGGTTGAAGAATTCGTGTACTTGGGCTCACTGGTGACCGCCGACAACGACACCAGCAGAGAAATTCAGAGGTGCATTGTGGCAGGAATCCGTGCTTACTTTGGACTCCGCAGAACTCTACGATCGAATAAAGTTCGTCGTAACACGAAGTTAACCATCTACAAATCGCTGATTAGACCGGTCGTCCTCTATGAGCACGAAACATGGACCCTACGTGCAGTGGACCAATGCGCCCTTGGAGTTTTCGAACGGAAGGTGTTGCGTACCATCTACGGCGGAGTGCAGATGGAAGACGGGACTTGGAGAAGGCGAATGAACCACGAGCTGCATCGGCTGCTCAGAGAACCAACCATCATCCATACCGCGAAAACCGGGAGGCTACGGTGGGCGGATCACGTCATCAGGATGTCGGATAGCAACCCGACTAAAATGGTTCTTGAGAGTCATCCGACCGGTACAAGAAGACGTGGAGCGCAGCGAGCTAGGTGGGTCGACCAAGTGAAGGACGATCTGCGGACCCTACGCAGAGTGCGGAATTGGAGACAATCAGCAATGGACCGAGTGGAATGGAGACGGCTACTATGTACAGCAGAGGCCACCCTGGCCTTAGCCTTATCGGTAAGGTAAGTATGCTCTTTTCTTGAGCGATTCCTTGACTGCATTTTACATGCATTGAGATAGCCCGAGAAATTTCTTGCGATCTGCGTACTATCCATAAGCAGTGAAAAGGGCTAAAACCTAGGCTAAAACTTTCAATATGCCAGATCGCGTCAGATGGTGGGACCAAGTTTGACGGGTCAAGTAGGCTAGGGCTGCTTTTGAGAGTTTACGAAATATATGGGGATCTATTCAGATCAGTCAACGCACCAAAATACGAGTTTTTAATTCAATCGTGGTGCTGTTGTACACCAATGAAATGTGGAGCATATCAGGGTATCAGCACAGGCCACATAGACGCTTCAGGTTTTCATCAACTGATCTTTGGGGTTTTCGTCAGGCCTGGTGGCTTCACAACTGGATCACGAATACTGAGCACTATCGACGTTGCTATCAAAAACCGATTGCTACAGAAAATCGAGAACATAAATGACACATTCCACGCGTTACATTTTGCGCGAGAATCAAACTTTTGCTTCCAAAAATTGTTATGTTGTTAAATACATGCTAACCAGCATATCAAACGATCAAATTTGAATAGAAGATTATATTGTGCTTTCTAATTGGGAATTGTACCTTTGTTCTTCGATAGAAATCAAGAAATACGAGACATCACCGCAAAAAATGACGAATTTTAACCGAACTACAAGAAATTTGCTACTTTCTAGAAGCAGCTTTCAAAGTTTCAGGTACTATTTGTAGAATACAAGAAATTATCTTCATTTTGGTGCAAAAATAATCAAAATCGACAGCAAGAACCCGGAAATATCGTTCAATGAAGTTCAAAAACTGCGGTGTAGAAGTGCGTGGAATATGTCAAATAGAGGTGGGTCGGCCACACACTACGAAAGGACGGAGACGAAATCTGCAAGCAAGAGCTGGATTGGAATCCGACAGATCATCATAGCAGAGGCATGCCTGCAGACCCTGGGACTCGTGGCGACGAAGCCTCATCAAAACAATCAAGCTAGTCGATGGGAATCTGACCCAGGTCAAGGCTAAAGCGAGTAGCCGCCCAGAGATGCTCAGGACATATGAATGAGTTTTCATTGAAAAGTATATTTTTGGTATCCAAAATATCAAGAATTCTTTCCTTCTTCTGAAAATCAATGGAAAATAAAAAATCTAGAAAAGATAGAAAGAATTTATTTATCCTGGGGATTTCAGAATGCTTTAGTGCGGTTTGATTTTTGATTTAGAGGGTTTAAAACCCTTTTGGTTCAAGAGATTGAAGGGACGTTTTTGTGTGTTTCAGAGAGCTCTAGGGCTGTATCCGAAACTCCATAAAACACCCCTGAAATCCCTAAAATGCTCCTTAATCCTTCTGAAAACCCCCTAAAACGCCATTGAGGCCCACCGAATCGCTCTTGAAACATTTTAGAACCCACTGGAATGCCCATAGACTCTGAAACACCTCTGAGATCCCCTGGTACTTCCCTGGACTCGTGAGTCACTTTGAATCCGGAAAACCTCCGTAAACTCCCTGAAATCTCCTTGAAACCCCCTCAAAACCCGTGTAAAATCCTCTCTGAGATATTCTATTGCTCCTTCTTAAGGCCTCCTAGATTGCCTAGATTTTACCTTACCGGTCAGGCTAAGGCCGGGTGGCCTCTGCTGTACATAGTAGCCGTCTCCATTCCACTCGGTCCATGGCTGATTGTCTCCAATTCCGCACTCTGCGTAGGGTCCGCAGATCGTCCTTCACTTGGTCGACCCACCTAGCTCGCTGCGCTCCACGTCTTCTTGTACCGGTCGGATGACTCTCGAGCACCATTTTAGTCGTGTAGCTGCTATCTGACATCCTGATGACGTGACCCGTCCACCGTAGCCTACCGATTTCCGCGGTGTGGACGATGGTTGGTTCTCTCAGCAGCTAATGCAGCTCGTGGTTCATTTGCCTTCTCCAAATATTGTCTTCCATCTGCACTCCACCGTAGATGGTACGCAACACCTTCCGTTCCTCTGCACGTAGGGTCCATGTTTCGTGCCCATAGAGGACTACCGGTCTAATCAGTGTTTTGTAGATAGTTAACTTCGTGTTACGGCGAACTTTCTTCGATCGTAGAGTTCTGCGGAGTCCAAAGTAGGCACGATTTCCTGCCACAATGCGCCTCTGAATTTCTCTGCTGGTGTCGTTGTCGGCGGTCACCAGTGAGCCCAAGTACATGGTCATATTCCTATACCTCCCATATATCGTCGGTTTCCTGCAATAGGGGTACAACTTAAAATTTGTCATTTTTGAAATTTTGATGGCAAATGATGAAAAACTATGTAAACTTTCATCTCACAAAGACCCGTTCCGAAATTCGTTGAGAAACGCGAGATTTTGGCATGTTCACCAATTTTCCGCAATAAAGGCACAACTCAAAATCAGTCAACTTTTTCAATAGTCGTTGAAAAATAGTAATCGAAAATTCATGGAACAGATAGTCCTTCAGTCCCTTTCCATGATACAAATATCAAAATTCGTTTACTTTTGTCAAATGATGAGAGAAATAAGTGAATTTTCAGGAGCTGCTTCAAGATTGCCAATTTTTAAACGCTTCTTCTGAAAATTCACATTTTTTGAGTTGTGCCCCTATTGCAGGAAACCGACGATATCTTGCAGTTACTATGCCCTATAAACGTCTTCAATCGGGTTCTGTCATAGTTAGCATCATCGTTACATTTTCTTATGCGCGATATTTGTACTGAATAATAGCTTTCACTTTTTTCACTTGGCGTAACAAAGAACATAAATTACGGCTTGATCTGTGTCGTTACTTCGGTAATGATTCAAAGATTCAGAATAAAAGTTTGAGTGTTCTTACATAGTGTACAGAGGAGCGTTTATCTTCGATATTTCTTCCTAAACTGTGATTTATTGCTTGATGTTTGTTTCTCAAAAGAATTTAAACTGTCCACCTCACGACTGTCGGGCTCATTTGAAATTGAAATGCGTTAACCCGAGTGATAATTTTTTGCTGTTCAATATTTCAGTTCCACAAATGATTCTTTCCAGGGTGGAAAAAACTCGTCCGGACTACTTTGGACATTGCTGGGACATGGTTTGATCGCACTGCAAGCACCGATGGAACTGAACTCCCTGAGAACCGGAGATTCACCAACGGTCGCTCGTTCTACTGGCTCACAAAAACAAATGACTCTACATTGCGACGTACACGTGATTAAAATGATAAAACACAAAATAAATTATTTACTTGTTAATTTTTTCCCTCTGATTTACGCATCTTTTGCGATTGCCCGGTCGATCGTTTGCCGTGATACGGGAACATACTTTGATATGGCGAAAACCACCTTTTTTGCCCATTTCGGGGACAAATGATCGCTCTGCACCTCGGAGAGCGCAGAAGCGAATTATTTTGGGCGAAACATCAAAACTCATATAGCGCAAAAACCATATTGGCGGAGCGGAGAACGAATGATCAGAAAATCAAACGAAAATGCTGGTTAAATTTTTGCCGAGAGGAAAACGGTGACTAAAAAGTTGGCTGGACAGAATTCGATTTGGCGTTTGGTTTTTATTAGGTTGGGTTTTTAATTTCTGCTGCCCATGTAAGGTTTATGTGACATAATGGAAGAAGAACGTCGATTTCATTTCGCGATTTTTTTTCCTCTCCGTGGTGGCATACCTTTAGGAATTACTAGATGAAGTACATACTATACTCCGAAAAAGTATGCCTTCAGCAAACATTTCCCTCGTGCTTTGTGCGAAGATAAGAAAAATAGCCCGATGAAAAAGAAGGAGGCGTTTCGAGGAACAAACTTTTGGAGCGTTGCGCATGAATTTCCATCGACCACAATCAAAAGGGCATCGCGTAAGTTCCTCCGCCCGTGATGTTTGGGGGAAGGGCGGAAGAGCAAAGATAAAATGTTTAAAAATTTTCTTGTTTTACTTCGCATTACCTTCGCGTTTTTTTTTTCGATGAGTCTTGTTTGTTGGGAATTTTGAACCCCTTCCAGTGGGAGCCATTTATGATTGTTCAACGGGTCACTGCTTATTTTACATTTATCTTATTTTTCGGAAGTGATAGCTCACCACCGGTCTTCTCTTGTGTGCACAAAAAGTGTCGACCAATTTTGAAGGGTTTAGGAGGAAAACTTGTGACAGCACTTCAATCTGAAAAAGTTATTTTTGAATTGTTGCGGCATCGTACAGAAATGTTATAAATTAATTTAGCGTAAATATTTTTCCAACCGATCCTTATCTTCGGAATTACATTAGCTCTGTTCATTGAGAGCTTTAAAAAAGGAGCAATCACTTGAGAGTTTGGTAGTTGTGCTAAATTTAATTAATGTGGGCCTAGAGAACGCCGATTATGAGAAATACGCATTCAATTACTATACATATGCAAATAAATTAAATGCGAATATTTTCAGCTAAATGGTTATTGAAACAATACAATTAACCCTCCTAAGATATTAGAATTTTCGCACCACGATGGCATAGTGCACGTTCGGCGTGCCTATCTGGGTCATATTGACCCCACCTTCGTACTAGAGTTAAAATATTGAAGATCGTTGCTTCAAGCACCGAACAATCCAATGAAAAAAATGAGCCTTATAGATACTGCCACCACATGGTTTTCTGGTTTAACTAATTAGGCTGATACGTGCTTCCCTGAATGGTTCAAAATCTAGTGTTTGGGTCACAGACAAAGTGTCTACACTCAAACCTCCATTTAGGTAGGATCCATTTAGGTAAAATCTATTTAGGTCCCTCCATTTAGGTAACGTTACCTAAATGGAATTTGATTGTGTTCAAATCAATTGGAGTACTTATGATTAGGTATAAGACTGGTTTATGGGAAAGAAGTAGTGAGTGGTGTTAGGGGGTGGGTAGGGGGTGCAATGTTGCCCCATAAATGCAGGGTTTTTCGCAAGATTTTTCGTGTTTCGTACCCAGCTAGTTATTTGAATGACAATTCTGATCTAGGACCCTCCAAAACCCCCGAAAACGCCCCTGAAGCCCCTCCCCTCCTGAAACCCACCCCCTCCTGAAACTCATTGAAAGCCATCTGAAACTCCGCATGATCTCCTTTAAATCTCCTAGTAACTCTCCCTTGTTGAACTTCTTTGCAACCTTGTAATCCATTTAGGTAATAAACTGAATCCATTTAGGTAATGAATCCATTTAGGTAAAAATTCTATTTAGGCAGTCCCGACTCATTACCTAAATGGAGGTTTTAGTGTACATTGTTCTTTGCCCTTTCAAATATACTGTTCAACATTGCATTCGTATGGGCAATTAAGAGATCTGGCGTGCAAAGGAATGATACATGCTCCTTGGCTTTTCGGACGATATTGATATCATCGGCGTCAATCGCGAGGTTTTGCTCCTCTAAAGATGGAGACATCGAGAAAAAACCAGAAATCGCATGTACGCTGTACGTACATCGTATAAATTACTATTTTAACCCACTATCGCATATATATATATATATATACGGCTGAATGACAATTTTCATCGCATTCGATGTTATTTTTTGAACTTGACGAAGTATCTGGTAAAATCATATAAGCGTGTAAATTAACTTTTATAATGTATAACTACATAGTAGTAGACGATATTCTGGTGTTTTATTGCGACGAACTTTACTTATTCGCAAAAGAGTTCGAGCGGACTCGCAAAGTGTCAATTGAATTCGTATAATTGCGCACAGCGATGATTATACGACTTCGCTTGGTACTTTTCTTATTATGTCAGCCCAAGTAACAATTTCATTGCTGATTGGTTTTCTTTGATTTTTATTAGGGTTTTATTACAGCAATAATTAAAACTCACAATTTTATTACTGCTTTTATGAAAACCATTGATAAAATGTTTTATAGTACACTTGAAGATATCCATAAAGACAGATTTTGAGAGTTAACAAAACTTTCCAATTTGTAAACCTTCTGGTAATCATTATTACCACAATAAAACTGTTAAAACTCTCAACAGATGGCGATCCGTTCGATTAGTAACGACATCTGTTGGTGGAAAAGCAGAACTACGACATTTCTAGGTTTATTGCGGTCATCATAAAAGTAAACTTGCTTTCGTTTTATTTTCGCTGATTATGGTTGTCGCCATATTGAAGAATTAGCTAACGTGAATGGAAATTAGTTTATTTTGCTCAAATTATTTCATTGCTAATTGCTAGTTTGTCACCATTTCCATAAAATGCTCACATAAATAAACTTTCTCTGCTTAGTTTTCTTGTGATCCGACATAGTTTTACTAAATTCACAAATTGATTTATTTCATTCCAGGATGATAATATTCACTATTTTCGAAGCGCATTAATTTTATGATTCTGCAACCCCAATATCCACGGTAATTTCGAATGCGCATCAGCCTACCAGCACAATAACTACTGAAATATTGCTTTGAAATAATCGCTTTCTACTTACGAATGATGTATTCTCCTGAACTTGACGTGCCATCGAAGAAGCTTCTCTGCATCTTGCTGTCATAGTTTTTGTTGAAAAAAAAAACAACAACAATCGAGAATTTTTCAACTAGGTTTTAAAACGGGTTTATTGCTACTCTTAATGCGGTTTGTAAAACCTCTCCGAGAGTGGTCCACTTAGCCGGAAGATGCTCTTAAAGAGGTTATCAAGAGGTTTTGATGTATGATTCAGTTTTATTGCAAGTTTTATAAAATTGGTCATGAAGATCTATTGTAGAGCCGAACAAAACTTAAAATGTGACTTGGGTACTTTAATGCGGTAAAGTTAGATCGCATAAGATGCAGTTAAAGTGCTTTATGCGTACTCTTCCAAGAATTTGTTAAGAAAGCTTTCCTGCGATTTCGTAAGGAATTCCTCATGGATTGCTTCCGGGATTTCTCGTGGGATTTCGTCAGGAATTCCTCCACGTTTACCTTCAAGAATTCCTCCAGGGAATCACCCGAGAATTTATTCTGTGATTCTTTCAGGAACATCTCCTGGAATTAATCCAGTATACTTCGCCTTGAAAATGTTTAGGGATTCTCTCAGGAATTCCCTTGTGTATTGCTTCCGGGTTCCTTCTGGGGTTTCTTCAGGCATTCCTCCAGGGATTCTTTCAGAAACTGCTGCAGCGATTCCTCAAAGAGTTCCTCCACGAACTCTTTTAAAGATTCCTTCAGGATTTCTCCAAGAGCTCCATCTGCGATTTCTTCAGGAATTCATCCTGGGATTCCTCCAAGAATTCCTCCAGAGATTCATTCGGGATTTTCTTCTGTGATTCTTTCAGGAACAACTCCAGGGATTATTTTACAAATTCCTCCAAGGATTCCCCGAGGTACTCTTTTTAGAATCCCGCCAGGAGTTCCTCTTGGAATTCTTTCAGTAACTCCTCCAGGAATTAATGCAGTACTTGTAACCGTTCGTCGATTTCTATTTAAGCTTGACGCAAACTCAGTGGCTTAAGCGCCACTCTCGATTCCGAGAGACCACTGGTCGTTTTATTCGAATTTGCCCGACTAAACTATGTATAAGCATGAGCGCAATCTTGTCTAGGGTCAGTGAACGGTTGCTAGGTGGTTTGAAACGTAAAGCGATGGCCACAAAGTATAGCGAAACGATTAACTGAGGTGAACGCATCAAAGCGAAGGAACGAAAACGTGTCCGAAGAGAACGTAAAGTGAAACGTAGAGTGTGACGATACCCGGGCGGACTACATTACCACAGGGCTCAGTACTCATGAAATGAACGAAGCATAATATGTTGAGTTTGAATTCATTTTTATGTATTAATTCATTTTTTCGTTTTAAGCATCCAGTGTGAGAGTGTGTGAGTGTGTGTTGTGTAGTGTGTTCATGGCCATGATTATGAGGACATACCTGCGCAGGGTTTAACTTATGCTGTCAGCTGACGAGGGGTGCACGGACGGAGTGCGATGTTCTTGGCGAGCGCAGCGGCGGAGCAAGGGTTTGCCGCCGGGGCCGGCGGGATCCCGTTCCTTCGAGGGACGGCTCGGAAAAGAAGCTCGAATCACTGATGGCCGGAATAAAGGTGCGGGGAAGGGTTTCGGCAGGTCCAAGTACGCTACCCGATCACTCCTCTCAGAATGCGGGCAGGCCAGACAATCCTCTCCACCCGTTTGACTGCCAGCTCTGTGGCGGGCCTGGATGAGCGAGCGTCCTCGGAAATGTCCCACGTGGTCGTGTGGATGTTCAAAATGGCGGAGTGTGTAGCTGCGGGCTTGAGGCCCGTACAAAAAAGCGTCCGTTGGACGCTGATGCCCAACGACGAAACCAATTAGAATTTTGTACATTAAATGAATTCACTTTATAAAATTACCTTTTGTACAGATTTAGAACTGCACAGATGAGCAGAGTTTCCGTTCCCAGTGATAAAATAAATCCGGAACTATTTTTAATAACTAACGCAAAAAAACAATAAAAGTTATGAATTAACGAAACCGTTTTCACTTTACGTATCATGCAGCGATCACTAAATTTAAAAACTGTTCCTTTTTTAACAAATTAAACTTATCCAAGATGGACGCACCTTAGATTGAAAAAATTGAAAGCACTATCACCGAAACTAACTGTCTGCTCACTTGCCGATCAGATTTGGTAATGGCTGAATCTATTCTACGAAACTTGATCGAACGTAAAATTTTACTGATCATGTAATTTGACATTTACTAATACAAAACTAAAAATTTAGACGAGTCAACCACAGTTCATATTTTCGACTCCTTTGGGCCATCTATGTTTCACCTTAACTTTTTAGTACAAATAACTTTAAAAGCTTTTATCCTATTTCAATGAGCTTTTATAGAAAGTTGTATAATAAAGTGACTTAAATGTTTTAGTACAAAGAAGAGCTTTCATCCTAATTTAATGAGCTTTTATAGAAAGTTGTATAATAAAGTGACTTAAATATTTTAGTACAAAGAAGAGCTTTTATCCTAATTTAGCCGTGCATTTCAAATTAAACGATGTTAACCTTTTTTTTAAATATTCAATGAAAATAATTACTTTTAATTTACACCTAAAATCTTGAAAAACTACAGGGTGCGGCAGGAAAAAATGCGAAAAGTTCAAGGCACTATTACACGCTAAATATGGGATATATATGACTATTTTTTCATGACAGTGTATCAGTCAATGTCTATATTCTAGCACTGAAAAATAAAAATGAACATATTTGATGTTTAACATGTGATAATGTAAGCCTAATAAGCGGGTATCAATAAACTGCGCGCCCAATGGTCATTAAACAAAATGACTATAACAGTAACAAAATTAGCTTAAATTCGATGAACAACCAGACCATACTGATCCAGAGCCATGTAGTTTCACATGCTAGATGAAATAAGTACATATATTTGATGATATTGTAGAGAAAATTAAAAGTTTTGTTTTATCAGATACGAAATTTAGCGACCTGTGTACTTTTCTGCGGTTTAAAAATTCTGATTGTCTTCAGCTTCAACCGCCGTCCTGTAAAGGTTAGTGACCAAAATGGGAAATTTTTTAATAAACTTTTCAGAAAACTAGCCTATTATAGATCATGGAACGTTGAAACATAGATTGGTTAACGTCAAATGGACGAAAACGAGGTTTGAAGTTGAAAAACACTTTCGCATTTTTTCCTGCCGCATACTGTATGTCCAATTCAAAAAAGTGACTAAGCGTTACATACTTCCTTAAGAGGCTGTTTTGAGATTCGTTTGGGAATGCCTCTTGGAATAGCTTCCGGGATTCCTCCTGTAGTTTGTTCAGCAACTCGTGCAGAGATTCCTTCAGGAACTGCTACAGGAATTCCTCAATGAGTTCCTCCACGATTTCTTCAGGAATTATTTCTGGGATTCCTCTAGGAATTCTTACTTCTCCCCAAGGATTCCTCCAAGAATTTCTCCAGAACTCAACTCGAGAATTCCTTCTGTGATTCTTTCAGGAACAAATTATTTTAAAAGTTCCTTCAAAGATTCTCCCAGGAGCTCTTCCTAGGAATCCTTTAGGAATTCCTCCTTGTATTCTTCAAGGAACTCCTCCAGGAATCAATCCAGTACTTCCTCCAGGAACTGTTTAAGGATTGCTTCAGCAATTATTCTTGAACTTGCATCCGAGATTCCTCCTGTGGGTTCTTCAGGAATTCCTGCAGGGATTTCTTCAAGAAATGCTACAGGAATTCCTCCAGGATCACTTCTAAGGATTCCTTCAGGATTTTTGCAAGAATTTCATCTCCAGAAATTGTTACTGATATTATTCCTCTACGAGTTCCTTAAGAGATTCCTCCAAAAATTTCTTCAGATATTCTACCAGGAATTCTTCTGGGAATTTCTGTAGGGATTTCTCTCAAAATTCCTCCATCTTGATATTTCTCTACAAATTCCGCCAGAAATTCCTCCAGGGATTCCTCTACAGATTTTTCCTACAGTTCCTCTGGAGATTCATTCAGGTATTCCTACAGGCATTCCTCTAGGATATCCTCTAGGGATTCCTCCAAGAATTCCATCAGGAATTCCCCTAGGAATTATTACAGGAATTTATCCAGGAACTTCTCAAGGATTTCCTCCAAAGATTTCACCAGAAATTGCTTCAGGGATTCTTCGAAGCATTCCACTAGGGATTCTCCTAGGAATTTTTCAAGGAATTAATTTGAGCATTCTTCCAGGGAATTGTCTTTGGATTCTTGCAGAGATTGCTCCAGGAATTCTTTCAGCGATTCCTCCAGATGTTTCTCCAGGAATTGCTTGACGGGCTCCTTAAGGAATTCCCCTGGAGGGCTTCCAGGAGTTTATTTATGGGATTCGTCCAGGAATTCAAGCCCAAAATTCCTCCAGCATTTCATCCAATCCATGATCTCCTCGTGGAATTCCCCCAGGAATTTATTCAGGGATTCCTCCAGAGATTTCATCACGAATTGATTTAGGAATTCCTTCATAAATTCTGTCCGCAATTGATCCAGCAATTTCTCCAGGGAATCCTTCATAAATTCTTCCAGGATTTTCTCTAGATACCTTTTGATTTTTATTCAGGGATTCCGCCAGGAATTTTTCCAGTTTTTCCACCAGAAATTATTGCAGGGATTCCTCCCAGAATTTGTCCAGGAATTTCTCCAGAAATTTCTCTAAAGAATCCTCTTGAACCATCCAGGAATTCCTCCAGATATGCTTTCTGATATTCCTACAGGGATTCCTACGGGAATTCCTACGTAAATTCCTACAGGGATTCTACAGGGTTTCCTCTAGGCATGCTCTTGAAATTCCTAAAGTGATTCATCCACGTATTTCTTCAAGAATTTATCCAGGAAGTCTTCCAGGGATTGATCCAGTAATTCCTCAGGTGATTTCTTCAGAAATTCCTCTCAGGTTTTCTTCAAAAATTCATTCAACTCTCCTTTTAGAAATTTAGAAATCCTTCAATTATCCCGGGAGCGGTCGCGTCGTGTACTGAGTACACGCACCATGAAAAATGCACGCTTGTGATACACAGCGTGAGCGCGGCGTCGCTGGAGGTAGTCAAAGACGCGACTGCTCGAGGGTTATCTTTTCCAGGGATGTACCCAAGAATTTCTTCAAGATTATCTAATGATTTTTTTATTACCTCAAGAATTTCTGGACGAATCACCGCGCCCGCCACCCCGAATTAATATCGACGGTAATCGTAAGCTGCTCGTGACAGTAACGGTCTACACACTACGACACGGCGTCGCTGCGCGGTCGAGTGCGCTAGTGCCTTAGGGTGGTCAGCGAATACCGCACTGTCTCAAAGCACGCTATATGGGTGCTAGTTGGCATGATGCCCATAGCACTAGTGGTGGCAAAGGATGAATAATGCTTTGAGCGACGTGGCATAAGATTAAGGGACATTTTCAATCACATTCTGTTGATGTTATCGCAAAAGTAAAAAAAAATATGATCTTACAAACATTTATTGAACTAGATGAACCTCAAATTGAATATTCAATTTACAGTCGTGGCTACTTAACGCAGCAATTAAATTTAGACTGACATCCAATCATTCCACGACAGGCGACGATAAAATTATGATACTCTTAGGTAAAGAAATCTTTGCAAATTTGAACCAAATTTGAAAGTGTCAGTGTAGTCGATGTAGGCAGATATGAGATACCTGGTTTAGTGAGATAAATAAGTAAACCCTTTCTAGGATGAAGTAGTGTTGAAATCTAGGAGTGTACTAAAATGTAGTGTTTTTCCTTATACGAATCAATAAATTATCTTAAATAAATTAAATACCTAGGATCTATTTAAACTATTGTTTTAGTTTAATTTACACAGTAGTTCAGGAGATGTGGTGTGTTCGTTTCTATTTTGTAGATCATAGGTTGTTGACGCTAATGATTTGGTTGATCCATCCGATGAAGGACGACACCTTCACGTAAACACCCGGCACATCCACCCGTCCGCATCCGAATCCCCACGACACAAGTCCAGCCAGTTCGTAAAATCCGTCATCTTGGCACACCAGGGGACCACCACCGTCACCCTGACAGGCGTCGTTGCCTTCCTCACCGCCGGCGCAGAAACTCGACGCAGGCAGAATGAAGATCTTCTCCGTGACTGCATTGACCTTCCGGATGCACTCGGCATCGCTCACGATGGGAATTTCCGCCTCCCGGACCCGCAGCGGGATTGGTCCGGCTTCTCCCATGTAACCGTAACCGGTGACCGTGCATCGCTTCCCGGCGGCATGGTTGACCCCTCGAGCTGGAAGGCAAACCTGTAATAGTTAAGAAAATAGTTTACTATGTTTTAAACTATTTCAAGGGTATGATTTCTAGGAAATATTCAATTGACTTGGTGTTTTAATGTCGATCGATTTTGATTTATATGCAGAAGGGCCTGGGTTCTATCCCTGGCCCATCCCTTCCATCCCACTTTGTATACTTTTATCCACTTTCTCTCTATTATCATCGTATACATTTTTATTATTTAAAGGCATTAAACATTAGGCAGTACCCGTACCTCAATTAAAAAAAATCCTCTTCCGCTTTTGCATACAGGAATAAGCTCAGCTGTGAATTATGATCCTCCGGAAAGTATGGAGTTGTCAGACACCAACCTACGAGCCAGCTGTTAAAAAGAGTTGCAACGGAAAATCAGCAACAGAATAATATGAAACGAGACAAACGGCAACAACCTCAGCGACGAAATAGGAATTGGATTGGAAAGTCGGGTACGTGGAACATCCTCACTAATCTATGGAAGGACCGCGGGTTCGGCATCGTAGCGCTGCAAGAGGTGTCGGATATCATCCGTGGTTCGAACATTTAGAGGTAATCATACCACCTACTAGAGCTACGGAAATAAACGTAAGATGGTAGCAGCTTTCATCGTGATGAGCATTATGCAAAGGCTGTAATCCTGTTGGTGACGGATCGACAACAGAATGTGACAGAATGTGGATCAAGGGCTGGTTCTTCAACTCACACTCAGGAAGCACTGATGACGATATGGACGCATTCTACGCGTTGCTCGAACGACTACTGCACAAGCCCCATCCCCAAACGGTCGAGAGGAATTCAGATTGACAATAGCAAAGTTCAGTGCCCACCAAATGACGAACAAAAAGCACAACCGTAACACTTTTTTTCCCCAACACAGTCTCCCTTACCGTTACACCTGAAGATCACCACAGCAGATGGAATCTCAAATCGACCACGTTCTGATTGACGGACGGCACTTCTCCGACATTATCGACGTCCTATCGTGGCGCCAACATCGACTCCAACCACTAACTGGTGATGGCCAAACTGCGCCCAAAACATTCCGTCATCAACAATGTACGGTATCGGCGACCGCCACGGTACAAACTAGAGCGACTAAAACAACCGGATGTCGCCTCAGAATAAGAAAGTCGAGGTCACGTTGCTAGACGAGGGTGAGTTTGATGAGGCCTCTCTAGAGGACTGCTGGAGTACAGTGAAAGCAGCCATCAACGACGCAGCCGAGAGCACCATCGGGTACGTGGAACGGAATCGACGGAATGAATGGTTCGACGAAGAGTGCAGAACGGTTTTGGAGGAGCAAAACGCAGCGCGGGCAGAAATGCTGCAGCAAGGGATCCGACAGAACTTGGAACGTTACAAATAGAAGCGGAAACAGCAGACTCGCCTCTTTCGGGAGAATTAGCGCCGCATGGAAGAAGCGGAGTGCGAAAAAATGAAACTGCTGTGCGGTTCCCAAGAAACACGGAAGTTCTATCAGAAGTTCAACGCATCCCGCAATAACTTCGTGCCGCGAGCCGAAATGTGCAGGGATAAGGACGGTGGCCTCTTGATGGACGGACGTGAGGAGATCGAAAGGTCGAAGCAGCACTTCGATCAGCACTAAAGGCACGGGAGACCACGGCAACGGAGGAAACGACGATGCCAGTGCAGCGGAGGACGGAAATGAACCAACTCCCACGCTGAGGGAAGGCAAGGATGCCATTCACCAGCTCAAAACCAACAAAGCAACTGGTAAGGATTGTATCGCAGCAGAACTCATCAATATGGGCTCAGAAAAGTTGGTTGCCTGTCTGCACCGGCTGATAGTCAGGCTCTGGGAAACCGAAAAGCTACCGGAGGAGTGGAAGGAAGGGGTAATCTGCCCCATTCACAATAAAGGCGACCATTTGGAAAGTTGCTTAAGCAGGACTGATACGGTGGGCAGGACATGCTGTGATAATGCCGTACAACAATCCAGCAAAGTTGGTGTTTGCTAGTTTTCTGCTTGGCACAAGAAGGCGTAGAGAGCATGATGGGTGGACCAGGTGGAGCGTGAACAAGCGAGGATATTTGGCAAGCCTGTTTCTTAGCCTACGACATAGAGCTATGGAAGAATATTCGATCAAATGTGTCTCATCGGTCACGAAGAACAAAAGCAAAACGATGGAAGTGTTAATATGATAATCTGATCATCATCATCATTAGCTTATTATTTGCAATCACTTCCCAAGTAACATTTTTTAGTCAAATAGACTAGAAGAAGTTCTTAGAACCATCATAAAACTAAAATAAGAGGAATTTGGTTTTATGACGGTTCTCAGAACCTCTTCAGGACTTATTGGCCATTAAAATGTTTCTTGGGAATTGATTACAATTTGAGTCCCGAAAAGATAGGTCATTTTGAATAGTTATTTACTCACCAGACACACGCCATCCCTAAGCTCCGCTTGTCCGTGCAGCTTCAGCAGCGCAATATCATTATCCAACGTTTGACTGTTGTGATTGTGGTGAATATAGGTGGTGGCAACTCTTAGCGTCTGCGCTCCAGGACTACCGAATTTTCGAGTCAAGTCGTAATCACCCACTCGAACGTAGATCGCGTCACCAGACCGAACGATGCTAAAATATAACATTATTTAATTTTTGTAATATTCGTTATTAATAAACTCTTACTTGGTGACACAGTGCGCCGCCGTGAGGACCCACTGCGTTCCGATTAGCGCCGCCCCGCAGAGATACTGATTCAGCGAGTTGATCAGCGCGACCTGCCAGCACCACTCGCCGTTGTCGCCGTCCTCACCGCCGACGACACGACCCTTGCGATGGCTGTTCCAGTACTTGCTAGTGGTTGAGTTTGTCCTAGAAATACTAGGATGATAAATCAAATCTTCCGGCACTGTATCGTTGTGATCACTGTAGATAATAGGAATGGGCACGATGCTGTGGCCAAGAACCAACCGTTCGGTGCTCTTTGACCGGTAGATGCTTTCCAGCTCAATGTGTCGGCCTGACCTTCTACTGCTGGAGGCAGAGTGTTCCATTTCGATCCGGCTAAGGAACGATCGAGCTCCTCGACTGGTTCCCTTAACTCCGCAGACATATTTGGAGTACACCTGCGGTCGGGATGTGGTTGTTGTTGGCAATGGTTCGTAAATAGGTTGAGACAGGTGATGAACTGGAGGTTGAGTCTGGGGAACTTCGTAGATGTTGTTGCTTACGGGGCCTGGGTAGCTGTTCATCACTGGAGGTCCATAGCCTGGTTGAGGTTGAGGCTGTTGTGCAGGTGGTAGAGGTTGTGGTGGAGGTGGATATGGTTGAGCTACGTTCTGTGGAGGTGGTGGTGGTGTATAGTTCGTGGTGTCATTCGGTTTTATTTTGCCAGCTGCCATTTGTACTTCCTGGATTTTGGACTTTGGAGCGCAGCATTGCGTACCGGACTTTTTACATTTGAACAGGTCAGTCATTTCGGCATTTCGGAAACACGTGAAGCTCAACAGACCCACAATGCACGATCCAGGACATTCTTCGCGTGGGTCAGGTGCGGCCGTCGTGGTTGGAGCTTGGGTTGTGGTAGTTGTTGGAGGCGGTGGTGGTCGTTTCGGGGCTGGTCTCGTTACTGGGGCCTTGGTGTTGTCACAGCAAATGGAGCCTCGTTTACAGTTGGAGGTGTGTGGAATGATCTCCGATGGTCGTTCACAGAACGCAGCCATTATGTTCAGCATACAGAATCCAGGACATCTGCGTAGCGGAGGCTAAAACAGTTATTGAAATGATTAAAATACCAAACATTAAACCACATAGTGTTATTTTATAGTGGAAGACAAAAGAGAACACAGATTCATAACTATCAGTAAGTATAAGCAATTGAAAACCGGGCCATTAGTTAATGAAAACACAACTCACTACGAAGATACCTAGCTGGCGTATTAATACTAAACAATAGATCTAGGTATTTCCGTTTTTCCTTAATCACTTTTTTTCGTCACTTGGTCTATGATTTCAATTCTACGAGGAATTATTAGATGCACCCTTGAAGGATTAGCTGAAGGAATCTCTAAAGATTTGTCTTGGAGTTAACTGTAGAAACACTGGAAGAATTTTTGGAGGAACCCTGTTAAAAATCTTCGAGATATTTCTAGAAAAAAACATAAAGAATTTCCTGCGGAAATTTTTGGAAGGATCCCTCCCTGGAAGAGTTACATGGATAACCATGCGAATTTCCTAAAAAAATATAGAACTATAAAAATTTCAGGTGTAATTTCTGGATGACTTCTGGAATTGATCATTACATCAACTCATAAAGGGACCTAGAAGAACTGCTGGATACATCTAGAGAAACTCCTGTATGAATTCCTGGAGGTATTTCTAGAGTATCTCTGAAAACATTCCTAGAGCAGCTTCCCACAGGCATATTTTGAGGAATCCCGGAAGGATTCCTAGAAGAACATCTAGAAAAATCTTCGGAGGAATTTTCTGAAGCAATCTCTTGAGATATTTCTATAATAACTATTAAAAAAAATCCTCCAAGATCTCTTGGAGTAATTATCTGATAAATCTCTGATAGAAACCCTAGAGAAATCTCAGTAGTTTTATCTAGAAAATGTGTTCATGAAGATTTTCTTTTTGCGAAATCTCTGGAGGATTTCATAAGAAAAATACCTGAAGAAATGAATCCCTGGAGAATTCCTGAAGGAATTTCGAGAAAAATTCCTGGAAGAATTCAGCATTTCTCAAGAGAAATTCCTGAAGATATCCTTGGAGGGATCCCTGTAGAGATTTGTGAAGGAATCCGCAGAATAATTCTTGGAGGAATCCCTGGCGAATTTTTTTTGATGAATCCCTAAAGGAATTCCTGGCTGAATCCCTGAAGATATGTTTAGAGAAATTTCTGAAGAAATTCCTGGAAGAATTTCTTAATGATTTTTTGGAGGAATTCCTGGATGGATTCCCGCAGAAATTCCTGGAGGAACTCCTGGATAAATTCCTAGAAGAATTCTCCTGGAGAAATTTCTAGTGGGATTCCTGGAGAAATTCCTGAAGATTTTCGTAGAGGAATTTATGGAGATGTTCCTGAATTCTAGAGGAATTCCGTTAGAAAACTTCGGAAGAATTTCTTTGGAGATTTCCAGAAAAATCCCTGTAACAATGTGTCGAGAAGTCTATGGAGAAATATCTGGCGAAATTCCTGGAGGAATTTCTGGAAAATATCCCGGAAAAAATCCTAGAGGGATTCCTGAAGGCATTCCTGAAGTTTTTCCTGGAGGAATTTCTGGAGATATTCCTGGAGAAATTCCTAGAGAAATTCCAGAAATCCTGGAGGAATTCCTAGAGAAACTCCTGGAGAAATTCCTTGAGCAATCCCTGGAGAAATCTTTGGAGGAATTTCTGGACCAACCTCCCAGAGAAAATCCAGGATTGATTTATGGAGCGATATCTGAGGAAATTCTTGGAATGACTGGAGGAATTCGTGTAGGAGTTCAAGAGAAGTTCCTGCAAGAACCTTTGGAGAAACTCTTGTATGAATCTTTGACGAAGCCCTATATAAATCCCTTAAGGCATATTTTGATGAATCACTGAAGAAGTTCTTGGATGAGTTACTGAAATTTCTAGAGAAATTCCTGAAATCCTGGAGGAATTCCTAGAGGAATTCCTGGAGAAATTCCAAGAGAGATTCCTGGGGAAATCCCTGGAACAATGAATTCCTTGAGAAATCCGTAGAGAAATTCCTGGAGGAATTCCTAGAGAAATACTTGAATGAATCCCTGGAGGAATTGTTGGAGTAATTCCTGTAGGAGAAGCTGGAGGAGTTGCAGGAGGAATTCCTGGAGGAATTTCTAGATCAATCCCTTAAGAAAATCTTGGAAGAATTCCTTTGGAGATTTCTGGAACAATCCCTATAGCAATGTGTGGAGAAATCTATGGAGACGATTTAAGGCGAAATTCCTAGAGGAATTGCTGAAGGAATTACTGTAGAAATTCCTGAAAGATCTCCTTAGGAAAATCCGGAAAAAATGCTTGCTCATTTGCAGAGTAGCCTATTCTATTTCATGTGTTTTATGGATAATGAAGTCCATGTTCTTGAAAATGCGAGTTATTAGAAATCTTACCGGCGTACTTGGTCTCCTCGTCGTGGTTACAATTTCATGCTTAGTATCGTCAGCCGTTCCAGTAACGCAGCATGATCCTTCGTTGGGACAGAATGCTTCACTATCTACGTCGTCACAAAACAGCGCAAACAGTCCATTGACGCATTCCCCTTCGCAAGGTTTTTGTCCGTTTCCTTGCGGGTTTGAGGGCGGTGGTTGTATCTTAAGCTTCGGTGCAGGCGTTGTTTTCACTGTCTTCGGCGGTGGATTAGTCTTGGACTTTATAGGCTCCTCGGTTGTTGTTTTCTCCGTTGTCTTGGGATATGGCTTCGGAGTGGTAGTCTTATTTTTGTTGCTATCGAAGTGCGCCGTAGGCACATACAGATCGGCTGGAGGCTTATCCGGGTAGATATCCCTCGATACGCAACATTTGGTACCGCTTTTGCAAAGACCTGGTGTCATCAGGTAAGCTTCGCAGTATTCCGCGATTCTGTCAGCCACGCAAACTCCTGGACATGTGGCTGAAATTTAAGCAAATCCCGTTAAACCAATAATCGTTACCGCAATCTATGAAGTGTAATCACCTACAATTGTTTTTACTGTCCTTATCCTTTTCCTTTTCCTTAATTTTACCCTCGGTAGTGGGCTTCGGAGTTGTGGTGGTTGGCTTCGGTGTAGTTGTAGGCCTTGGCCGGCTGGTGGTTGTGGTCGAAATGTTGGCCGCAGCAGCTTGGCTTTCGACGCAACACCTCATGCTCGGGGACGGACAAGGAATGTCCTCCAAAACCTCGTAACATATCAATGTCGCAAGGGTATGCACACATACTCCTGGACATCCTTTGGCATCTTCTGTGCTGGTTATGGAGTCAAGAAGGCCTATCGATGAGAAAAAAAATAACATAATGAAGATTAACAATAAACAATTTTTGGGATGGGAAGCTAGAATGACGGCTACCGTTGAAATGCGGGGCTACTTTGGACACTTTTGAATATGGATTTTTTGAATTCAAAATATGGTTCAAATCCAAGTTCAAATCTATTCAATATCTTTGGGACTATTCCCGGGTAGAGGTGAATAACAAACCAATAACTAATGAATAACATAACTTGTAGTCATATCTAAACTTTCAATTCTTTTGTTGTTTATGAATAGCTCAGTGTGGGGTGTTGGTAACCCTATGGAAGAGATGTCAACAGGAAATGCGGATTAATTATGTTTGCAACATAACCTCATCTAACAGTGTTCATTTCAGCTTTTGGTTCACAGACTGCATTTTGATCTAGTAGGTGTCCCATCCCACTTTCGCACGTCTCTTTCAGGCTTATTGTCTCAAATTTTCGAACTGAGATAGTTTTTACATAGGGTAATTGATCCGATCATGGAGGAGTTAAGCACTGACTTCATGCTTAAACCACAATTGTATCGCCCCAAGCAAATTTTTTACATGGATTGAATTGAAAATAATAAAATCTATCCTTTTTCTACGGGAAAATAACGAAATATTGCCACTTTGAGGTTGTTATGAGCATTTTATTCGTTTTTATCTAAAAGAACATTGTGTTCCTATTGTTGCGGTATTTGTTCCTAATGTTGCGGTATTTGTTTCTAATGTTGCGGTATCCCATTGAAACATTTCAGTCGAAAAAGTGCTCAATTGGCCATTACCGCAACATTAGGTACTACCACAACGATGGGAACAATTACCCTAGATTTGGCCTCTAGAATGTATTATCGAATACCTTAAGTCAATATCGCGAGTAAATGTCCCTTTTCCCTCAAATTTCTAACATTTCGGATCCATTTCCAAAACTCGGTGGCCTAGTCAAAATCAACGAGTAAATGTCCCTTTTCACTCAATTGTCTTTATTTAGATTCGTTTCCAATTTCGCTGGAGTGAATGTCCCTTTTCACGCCACCTCAAATTGCTCTGGGTTTTCATCCAATAACGCCATTTTGTAAAGCATTTGGCTGTCTTCCAAATTTTTCAAAGCGTCTCGTTTCAGTTTTTCATTCGAGTTTTTTTTTTACAGTTACTGAATGTCCCTTTTCGCTACTGTTGAGGCAAAATGCATTTCCCAGAAATGCGGTCGTACCGATCCGCGGGAAAGCTCTTTTTTCACGAGGAAACAAAGCGTCTCTCCATTTTTCCATTCGAGCTTCTTTTTTTTACAGTTAGTGAATGTCCCTTTTCACTACTGTTGAGGCAAAATGTAATTCCCAGAAATGCGGTCGTACCGATCCGCGGGAAAGCTCATTTTCGACGGGAAAAACTTTTCCAGTTTCGCATTGTTTGCTTACCATTATTTTAATGGCAAACCTGGCAGTATCGCCAATGTGGAATTCTGCCGATCATGCCAACTGAATGGCGGGTTGATCAGCGGAAACCGATGGGCTCCACTGGGAGCAACTCACCTATGCGTGTGGCTTCGACGACGGTCTGCAAGAGAAAGAACCCGAGTGTTATTCGGTCACACTGTCGTGCCCGAGGTGGTGCATATCAACTGTCATGCTTCGGGAGCCGAAGTGTATTCGAGCATGATGCCTGTTGACATCTCTTCCATAGGGTTACCAACACCCCACATCCTCGATGTTTTGGATAATTTGGTGTTTTATTAGAAAAATAATCCAATCGTTATAATTTTCTTCCGTGTTAAGAATATTAAGTTAAGTCAATGGTTTTTCATAGCTCATTATATAAGTCTTAAATGGTCAAAATTTCATTGCATTCGGTTCATTGAATCCGGAGATATAACAGCTCAAAGTTGGCCGTCGGATAATTTTACCTTTTTCAAAAATCTTTATTACTTTGTGAAGAATTGTCCGATCTTTTCCAAATTCTGTCCACTGATACACAACTAGTTAAAGAACTTACAGTAAAAATTTGAGAATATTTGATGCACTTTTCGAAAAGTTACAGCTAATTGAACATTTTTTGAGAAGTGAAAATTTTGCCTGTCCCGATCATTTTGTCTATCCCCTGTAGTCTGTTCGGTTCTTTTTGAAGTTATAATTAGAAGTTAGAATAGCAGTACTGTTAAAATGACATATAAATCCAATTATAAGTTTACTCAATTTTGAGATTAAAAAAAACTCATGTGCAGATGTATCACTTTTTGAAGCTAAAATTTTACTTAACCTATAAGAATTGGGAATCGTAGAAAAGTGATAGGATTTTGGCACCGTAACGGGACTGGTATATTGAAAGAAGGAAATAAATACTTAGATAAACATATCAAAACTGAAATTGAGCCAATGAATAAAATAAAAAAAAAAAAAAATACGGAAGAGTCTGATAAAATTTCTCAATGTCTTTTTACTTCATAATATGAAACAGCAGTCAATAAACTAAAGAAGGTATACTATGTAATGGTTATATCTGCGATAAATTTTCTCCGATTTTGACAATATTGATCTCATTAAATCCAGATTTATTTTTTCCATCTAAAACAAATCCGACTGAACCGATCTGGTTATCGTGGGTTAAGGAAACCCCGAATTGCCATACGCGTGGAATTTTCCATAGACCAGCTGCAATAGCATATCTGCCCAGCCTAGGCCCAAAGTATTGACTTCAAAGTAATCATTACGAAGCATGTTTCACGAGAGATCACGTCTTTTCAATACGCTAACTCCAACAATGACGATATTAGAATAGTGGAGCTTAGAAGCAAAGGGGTGTAAGTTACAAAAAACCCACTTTCGAGTAAATGAGCTTTGAAGTTTTTCACCAGTTTTTCATCCCATTCAAAATGTATGGAGTTTCAATATCAACCCAATTTTCTCTGATTACTGTATTTTTTTCTAATCATCATAAAAATAATCTTTAAAATGTTCCTGAATGCTTGAAATCTGAAGATTTTTTGATATGCTCAGCTCAAACTCGACAAAATGGTCACTTACACATCTTTGCATCTGGGCCCCTCAATAGCATAAAAACATGTTCCAGAAAATTTGGACTTTTGGGAACACCGCGTAACCCAATCGTTCTATTCGTATAATCAATCAATGAAAAAAAAAAAAGATGTCTTATTCAAACGAGTCGAAGTTCACTTAAATCGGTTCAAAGTTGCAAAAATATGAGTACTTTTCAGTTTTGAGGGTAGCCGGATACGCTTCCGGCATTCTACGCAATAAAAAACAAGCAAAACTGCAGCCCCTCAACCGCAATTGAATGTTTTTTTCATAAATTTTTCAATTACATAGAATAAAGCTGTTTCCTTATAAGCATTTTTTGATCTTTTACCTGCATCTATCGACCTATTGCTCTACAAGCAATGAAAAAAACGAATACATAATCGAATTACTTATTTTTTGTAATATAGCTAAAAATTAAAATAATTTCATATTCTGATATAATTATGTTATTTTTGCAACTGATCATTTTGTTCAGTTGCAAAAATAACAAAGTTATAACAGAGTTTGTTCTGATTTATTTGTAACAAAACTAGTTACAAAAGATTATAATATATTTTGTTATAATTTAGTTTGAAAAAGTAATAAACAGTCCATGTCATAACAAAATTATAACATAATTTGTTAGTTATATCACATTAAGATATAATTATGTTATATTCTTGTTATGTTCATCTAGTCGGGAACCCCCTCAATTAACATATTAATAAACTTCTTATGCAAAATATTTCGTTTCACAAAATCGAATTTAATATGTTTAAGTGATTTATGTTAGGTACGATATTTCCCATACAAGTTACCCTCCAAAAGTTGCCTGCAAGTTAACTTACTAACATAAAATGCTTAAATTTGATTTGGTAAAACGAAATATTTTGCATGAGTCGTTAATTTTGATGTTAATTGACTAATTTACCCTTTGATTGCTAAACAAATATTTTCATACTTAATGGCCTGCAGTCAAAAAAGCCCAAAATCGCAAAATTTGTCCTATAAATTGAGATATAGCTCAAAATTGTGACTTCTTCCCGGGGTAGTGGTTCGAAACACCGAAATGGCCATAACTCCGGAACGGCTTGACCGATCTGAACCATTTTCAATAGGAAACAATGGGACAAAATGCCCTAACAAATGAATTATCGGTCGTTGAAATTGGTTGATATTTACTATCTAAAAGTGAGGTGACCTTCTTGTACACATACACACACATACATACACAAACAGACATCATCTAAACTCGTCGATCTGAGTCGATTGATATATAAGACTTGACCCCTCCGAGGACTCTATCAAATTTTCGTTTTTGGAGTGAACGTACATCTTGGTGTACGAGAAAGGCAAAAAGTAATGTACAGCAGGTTAAAATTTATGATAATAACGCTCAAAGTATCATTAGTAATAGTACTTGAAGAAATGCATATTGATATACAAAATTGTCAAATTATTTGCCCATAACAATTATGGAAAAAAACGAAAAAAGTGCGTTTAAACGAATTTTCCTCCTAAAATGAGATAGTTCTTCCCTGATAAAAATCAAACGAATTCAAAAAAAAATCTTCGTTACTTGTGCAGATAGTATATTACATGAGTGTCTATTAAAATATATACCAATAAAACACAGATGCCCGACCAGAAGATCGTAACAAGATTATAACAAAAGTATTACAACCGTTGTAAGAAATAACACAATTTGATATAATTTTGTTGTAAGGATTCCTATACATGATTAACCATAACAAAATTGTAACACAATTTAATATAATTTTAAAAACAAACCTATAACAAAACTTGTATTATTTATTCAAACAGATATGTAACAGCATTTGTTACATTATGCATATTAAAATAATTGCCTATAACAAAATTTCGTAACACATTTATTGTAGTATTTGCTACATTTTTTGTAACAAAATAATTCAAAATATTTTGTTTTTTTTTGTATTGACGCGAAATAGTTTGATCATTGACCACTCGAGCTAAAAGCCATAAAACAAAACTTATAGCATTAATTTAGAACGCAACGCTAAAATCGCCATGTTCTAACACCCTCTCCTCTTCCATTACGCTTTTTTGTATGAAAGTCGTAAAATTTTTGTATGGACCGTAACGCTCGGTTGTACTTTCCCCTCTTCCTTGAGCTATGTGTAATTTGGGGACGGCGTCAAATTTGTTTAAAAAATGCAACAAAACAGTTCTGTTACAAGTTAGGGGCCATTCATAAACCACGTAGACTTTTGGGGGGGGGGACTGACCAAAGTCTACGCTCTATACAATGTTCAAAATATTTGTATGGACAAAAGTCTTCGAGAGGGGGAGGGGGAGGGGTTCTGAGATTGTCAAATTTTGGTCTACGTGGTTTATGAACAGCCCCTCACTTGTTATCATTTCATTATAATCTGCCAAATTCTTACCAAACCAGCAGTGCTTTGAAGCTACTATCGTTATGCGATATTATTACAGCGGGATGGTAACATAAGGCTGAATCCCAAAAGGCTGAATGCACAAAAGGCTGAACACGAAAGGCTGAAATTACAAATGGATGAAAACACGAAATGCATAAATAAGTTGTAGTTCTTCCTTCTCTTGGCATTTCGCCTCAACTGGGATAAAGCCAGCTTCTCAGCTTGTAACAAGCACGAAGATGCTTAATACCCTAGGATGTCATGAAAATGTCCATAATGAAAAGTTTCTGGCCCGAGCACAGTCATAGTAATGTAGGCATTCAATAATGAATAGCATGAGATTGTAACTGTGGGCAAACAGTCGTAAAACTTTTCGACTCAGAATATAGTAAAGGAAGCGTGTTCCTCCAAAATGACTTAGTTTGACCAACCAAGAACTAGAGGGTGATGGTATATGTTGGAGTGTAGCATTATTCCCTACCGTTTGAAAACTAGTTGAATTACTATTTCAGCCTTATGTTATTTCACCCATTTGATGCATTCAGCCTTTCGTGTTTCAGCCTTTTGTTATTTCAGCCTTTCGTGATTCAGCCTTTTGTACGTAACCCTATTACAGCTGGAAGGTGTAATGAGCCATTTTACGAAGTGACAACAATGTTGATGGTTATATTGATTTTCACGGGTTATTGGACGCTACCTCCTGTCAAAATTCATTCATAAAATCGGCTCGTAAAATGGACTTAAAAAAAACTGTTGAAAAAAACTTGTTGAATGTAAACATTATTATCAATACAAACTGTAAGCTGGAATATAGCTGGAAATCAAATAGGGGAAATTACGTATTTTCGGCAGTTTTGTTCTCTTCGTCATGGGGGGTTTTTTGAAACCTGTAGGTCTCAGAGTTGGCCTCAAATCCTTCCCAATTAAGCTGAGTTATATGCCCAAATTACAGGCATTTCGGTCCACAAAAACTCCCCATGACGAAGAGAACAAATCTGCCGATAATACCCTTTGTCACCCTAATTCACAGCTATCTTTATTCTTTTTTTTTTTGCAATAAAACACTTTATCCAAAACCGGAATATTTCCCGGATGATGTGCCAATCGAATAAGAATCGTCACCAACAAAACAGCTGCTTTCATAGAGTACGTTTTGGTACTGTTGCAGGGCTTTGTAGCGTTTTAGAGAACATTCTTTCTACTGGAAGCTGGGACGAAGAAGCTGTTGACGCAATAGCACAGTATTTTCTAGATGATGTTGGGTTAGTTTTGTGGCACAATTGTTAAGTCTTGTCTGGTGTGAAACAAAACAAGTAAACATTGACAAACTTCCCCTTCATCAGATCATTAGCTTTTCTTTTTTCTCTGTTAATCTCAGTTTTGTATTCTTACGCGATAGATAGTCGGGTAAACAACGTGAAAAAAGGTTTGGAACTTTTTATCAGACCGTTTTCAAATTTTGGTAGGATGCAAAGATACAGTAGTCGTCCGATAACTGCAACAACTGTTTTTATCGATCGATATCGAAAATCTCTCACTGGTTGACCGGGATGTTTCAGGCAATTTGGCCGATAAAACCCTCAAGACGAAGAGAACAAACCTGTCGATAATACCCAAAGTCATCCTGTCTAAAACGACGGATGTTACATGTGCTTCAATTTCCAACCGTACGAACAATGTTTCTGTTATATGAAACTACGTTTTGTATGCCTTCCAATACTTTTGAGTTGAATTTTACACAAATGACGTATCTTTACACGTGAGCACATTAGATCGTTTACAACAAATACCAAAACAGTACTGTGTTCTAATTTCGCCAAAAAGTATACCAAGTAGTGAATGTTATTGAAAATGGAGAAAGTAGAAGTAGTGTAGAATTAGCATTTAAGTTAAAATACACATAAATAAAAATTTAAAAAAAAGAAAGTGGAAGTAGAACTAAATAATTATAACATGGAATTTGTTTATTCTACTTATTTTTTGCTTCGACCTTAGGGAGCATCTATTAAGTACGCCACGCAAAAAATGGAAATTTTAACCCTCACTGCCTCCTCCAAACGTGACGATAAACTTAATGGATGTCCCCTTATGTGATAGATTCCATTTCATAGCTTACAATGAAAAAAAAGTGGAAAATTGGTATTTGTATTTGTATTTGCATTCTTCAATTCCATCTGACACTATTCTGTCTTAATGAAATACTTACTCCATCGTTCACTTAAAACATACACATAACCTAACCTATTCAATTTCTAAAATAATTAGAGAAATCGTTTAAATAGTTGGTGTCGACAGATTAAAATCAAACAACAATATAACTAAATTATATCTACAGTTGTTATCATATCTGCATATGATATAATTGTGATAGATTAAAACAAAATCGCTAACGACAATTCAAGTCTATTAACGTCAACAAAAATTCTTCAGAAATTCCTCCGGGGAACCCTACAGCATTTTCTCCTCGGATTCCTCAATAATCTCCTCAAAGAGTTCCTCCAGGAATTTCTTCGGAAATTTTTTCAGGCATCCCTCCGGAGATTAATCTCAATGTGACGTCATACTACCATGATACTACCCCGCTCGTGTGCGTCTGACAAACAAGGAGTTGAATGAGGAAACTGCCAATACGTAGAACTAGTAAAGCAGGGCTGACCAACGAACGGCCCGCGGGCCGGATCCGGCCCGCGAGGACATTTTGTGCGGCCCGCGGCACGATTGGACAAAAATGATAGAATTTAGCCCGAGATATTATTATTCTGAATATTTTCCTTTTTCAATGGAAATGTATTTTAATAATTTTAAAAAATAAAATGACTTTTTAGAGTATATTTTGTAAAATTTTTAAAAGATTTAAAAACATGCAAGCATTTGGTTTGAGTGTCCTACAGAATTAAAGTAAAAGATACTTAACAATAAAATAATGTGTAATGTGAAAATTCGCTTGATAAGATTGTAAAACAAAATAGAAAGATTACGTCATGAACTTAATTTAGGAAAAACATGAAAAATTTATTCACAATTTTTAAAGCTTTCAGAGATTTTTTGTGCCATTCAATAGCACTGCCTGGTACTACATTGAAACATGTTATTGAAACTTCCTGAATACTTTGTTAAGCTCCAATATTCTGCAAGAAATCAAAAAACCTTTCAAATTTCATTAGAAGAATTAAACTGCAAAAAAGTTCTTTTCTATTATCTAGCCATGCTCAGAAAAGATAAAAAAGTAATGTATTATTAACGAATTTTTATTTCTGGCCCGTCGACTGGTATGCAGTTTTACCAGTGGCCCGCGGCCGAAAAAGGTTGGGCAGGCCTGCAGTAAAGCTTCTATCACCACCCTTTTCAAGTGTTGTGATGGTCTCATTGGCAGAGGCGTCAGATTGCTACCGATGGTAGGTGTCTTGGTTCAAATCCCGTTCGGATCCAAAAATTTTAAAACGTACTGAGAACTATTTTGTTATGTTACCTGCTTTTTCTAAAAATAAAATAACACACTTAAAAATATTTACCAAGAAATGAGTATAAAAATTTAGTTTTTACCCTAAAAGGTTGCCAAGGAATTATAACACAATTTGTTATAATTTTGGTCAATTCTATCATATTTCATGGAGCAAGTTTTGTAATATTTTTGTTGTGATCATAACAAAAGTTATTACATTTTCGGGGGGGAACTTTATTAGATTTTTTTGTTATTTTAACTACTAACGGTACATGTTTTATAACAACCCTTGTTATAGAAATTTATTGTAACAAAATAACACAGCTCGTTATAATTTTGTAATGTCCATCTAGTCGGGTGACCTAAAGTTTAGCGTTCAAAAATCAAGTGCGTTTAAACGAATTTGTACAACTTCTTCTTTTCCTCTACTCACCCAAAAGCCCCACAGAAAACATTAATGCAGCTGGATTGGATTGGGAATTTGTCCATTAAAAAATCATCAATTATCAAATTTCGTCAAATTTCGTCGAAAATGTGAACTTATTTCACCTACTCGCAAGGATTTCCCGTGTAGTTGCCGGCTTAGAATAGCACTACGGACTACCTGTTCCGGGGGTAAAAGTCCACCAAACAGGTAACCCCAATCCAAGGTGTCAGGCGACCCGTGCTGAGGGATGAATGGTTGAGGGGGTTTAAAATATGCTCGATCTTTAACGGAGCCCGTAGCGTGGGTAAGATCACCTTTTTGGGTTGCGTTGCGGCGAAAGATCTACCAAACCGAACCCTAGTCCTAACTGCTTCCAGCTAGTGGAGCAGCACATTTGAGTAATCAAAGGAAAACACTTTGGTCCTTATTACATTTCACACCTTGTTGAAAGTGATAGGTCTCGGTTTTAGGTGTGGCCGAGATGGATCTTGAAACAAGGAAAAATGGGTTAGTATTCCTAATCTTTTATTCGGTGTTCACTGGTTTGAAACAGAAAGGACTAGGGTTCCGATGCATGGTCAATATCGGTATCATTTCTTGACGTTCTCGTTAAGGGATCCGATTTTGACTGAAAAAGGAGCGTGTTAAAAGCGGAACCTATCACTCAGAATCCTTCCTTGCGATAATGTTGAAAATGACTACTGTAACAAAACCGAATACTTTATAACTTCTCAATGGTGATAAAGTAATACGACATGCACTACACAAAGGACACGGGGTATACCACAATAGATCAAAATATTGGTCGCAGTGGTTATGTCCCGAACAGAGAAAAAAAAAATACTCCCTACTCGAATGCTTTGGTGAATCATAAGATTGTTTGGAGGAGGGAAGAGAAAATCATACTTCACAGAGAAAATAAGGAATGGTAATGCTCTACCACAATGAAATATCTCTTTGAAAACAAGTTTCGGATGTTGAAACTGATGCTGTTATTCAATCATTCTTTATGTTGGCGATATAATCAACGCACGCCACCGGAAGAGCTGTAGCATTATGGATCAGGAGCAACAGAATCAGAACCAGATATAATTGATGGGCCCAGAATCAAAGGGGTGTAAGTGACCATTTTGTCGATTTTGAGCTGAGCATATCATAAAATTCTTCAGATTTCAAGCTTTCAGGAACTTTTTTGAGATTGTTTCTACGATGATTGGAAAAATTACAATAAATCAGAGAAAATTGGGTTGATTTTGAAACTACCACCTAGCACCAGCTGGAATATGGAAGGACGATAAAGCGGGGAAGCGGGCTGAGAGAACGAGAAGCAGACATTTTTGATTTGCTCTACGAGCTCGACGTTACGCTTAGGCGTTACGCTTCTTTGACATTTCGTTACAACGTTCCAGAAGGTATTGCACTAAGACAGCTCGTTATTTTGCCAAAACCTGCTGTGAGGTAGCACTATAGGCGCATATTCGGGTAATAAGCATTAAACGCCTTGTCTTAAAGGCTATTATAATGTTGAAGAAATGCTATTTTAAATGCTTACTGGTTACTTGGGTAGGAACAAATTTTTAGTACGTAACTAACTGCAAAGAAAAAAAAATTGGCTGTGCCACTACTAAAACTTTACCACAATGTTTACTCTAAGAGTCTTTAAAGGAATTTCTTAGTGAACTGTTTGAATTATATTAAATCCCTAGAAGCATTTGTCTATAAATGCACCCACAGATACTACCAGGTGTTCTTTATGGGATACGATAATTTCCACCACTGTCTCCTTGTGCATTAGGATCATTTTTGACCCAAACCGTTCACTACGCTGACTGCTGCCAATGTGATGCATTCGGAAGGTTTATTTATTTATTTATTTATTTGACTATGTCTTCAGCAGTAGCTGTACAGACTGAGTAATTATCCTATTACCTAATACTAGCTTTAAACCTATTTCTACTTATTACAGAATCAAACGATTCAACAGTGTTCAACAATTTAAAACATTTCTCTAAAGGATTGTTCTGACCAAAGAGCGTCCGATGTCCAGGGATCCAAAACGACAACCTTTGACGAGTACGGCGTACAGGTACTAAGAAGTTAGCTTGTTCCAGTAGCGAAGGGCAGTCGATCCGGTTTGTAACAATATCGTAAGCAAACATTCTTTGCAGGAATACTCGTCGATCTTTGAGGGATTCAAGTTTGATCAGTTGGCGCCGCTGCTCATACGGGGGCAGCCTTAGCGGATCATTCCAAGGTAATCGCCGCAAAGCGAAACGGACGAAGCTACATTGCACTCTTTCAATATGCATGATATGCACTTCATGATGTGGCGCCCAGATCTGGACAGCATATTCGAGCAAGCTGTGAACAAGCGCGCAATACACAGCTTTTAGGGCATACACATCGCGGAACTCGGACGCATTTCGACGAATAAAGCCTAACACAGCAAAAGCTTTTGCCGTGGTCGTTGTGATGTGTTCATTAAAGCTCAGCTTACAATCCATTATCACGCCCAAGTCCTTAATCGTTGTAACGCGTTCCAATATGACACCGTTGGCTGTGTACTCAAAGTTTAATCGTCCCCGCGATTTGTTGAAACTTATTACCTTGCACTTCAGAGCGTTCATCTCCATTCCATTTGCGACACACCATTCTGCTACAGTGTCGACATCTTGCTGCAAGGCGGCACAGTCAACCATTGAACTGACAACTCGATATATCTTAAAATCATCTGCGTACAAAAGATGATTTGACATCAAACGGTAAGTCAAGTCATTGACAAATAGGATAAAAATTAGTGGGCCGAGGTGGCTTCCCAAGTAACAATTCATAATCATTAATCAGCATGCCAGTTGATTAAATGTTCCACAAAGGCGCCAACAGTTGAACAAGAGTATTTTTGAACAAAATGGCGAATAAATGTTTCATGCAGTGGAAACTGTACGTTTGTTAAATATATTTCTGCTGATTGAATAACTAATCGTACAGAAGTTTAAAGACAGTTGCTTGGGTGTTCACATCATCTGTCTAATAGTGCTCTAATAATGATAGAATACAAGCTGCTTCTGACGTATTGGATGCCGTTATTCCACATATGATCTACAATGGAACAAGTAGTTTATCTCAAGTTTAATAAATATTGCTTGATCATTTTATTCAACTACACTGATATAGTTTAACAACTAGATGTAATCAGGTTTCTTTAATACAAATGTTACGCTTTTATTCAAGCAATGTTGATTAGAAGTGTTACTGTATCACTCAACAATCGTTGTTCGCCCTGCTCCTGTTTGTAAACACGATTGCTGATTAGGGGTCTAAGAAAAGCATCCCCGGCTACAAGCTTGAAGCCCACACAAAAATCTTGCAGCAGCTCAAAATATCACACTTTTAAAAACATTCTGACTCACCTTTTACACTACACGCTCCAACGACAGCAGCATCAGCAACAAAAACACCAGAAAATGTAACTGAAGTGGATCCTGGGCGGCTCCTCTATTTGAGAAGTTAGATTACCCACTATGGTGGCACCGGTCAAACCGGGCTCAGCTTCCCTATGTTCATATTTTCAGCTGCTTGGAGATATACACAATCGTTACCCATTTTCCTCTCGACACAAAACAGGAGCGGTGAAAATAATCTGATAAGTTCACTTGTTTGGGCGTTTAAATAAAAGAAAAGTTCGAAGTGTCACCAATCTCACAACACAACACCGTGAATACTGACGGACTAGCAAAACAATCAACATGCAAGCCTTATGATTAAACGTTGCGGTTACAATTATTCAAACATTGATCAGCTTCAATGTTTATGAAGCCAATTTGTTGAATAACATATTTAAGCAATGTTTAAGCAGCATATGTACGGTAATGTATTCGACTCAGGGATTGAATATTTATATACTACTTTAAATATGCCGATTCATGTAATTCGGATTGAAGCAGAGCAGATGCAGACGAGTGTGAATCCAAAGGTCCAGAGTTCGAGTCTTTCAATTGATGGGATTTGTTTCATAAAAATGTAATAAAATGGAGAGGTTGTGGCTATATGATCAGAAGAGAGACATATTCCAGATTAAATACAAATGCAGAAATGTAGAAAGTTAAATCATTTTTGCAATTTTATTGTTACAATGATATTTAAGAAACATTTAAGAAACGTTTTCGTAGCAATTGTAAAACCATATCTATTAATAGAAATAAATTTCGTGAGGTGTACCACGGCCCCAGCATGTTTTGATTATATTATGGTGGAATGAATGTCGAAAAAAGCTTGTTATTACGCAATATGCTGCTAATGCATAATAATGGTTTCTAAAACCATTCTCAAACGGTTAAACAAATAGCGTCATATAACATTGTTTATTAAACGTTGAAGAAAAGTTTATGATGGTTGTGTAAATAGCTGATGGTTCTAACGTTGAACAAGTGTTTCACAACCGATGTACGGTCATTGGATAAACATTCTTTTCATCGTGCTTATAGAACGGTTGATGTTGAATAGATTCTCATTTTTGGGCGAACAAGAGTTGAAGCACAGTTTTATTTCAAAGCTATTCAAATATAATACGACTAGCAGCTTAATAAAGTTGCTTTGAGAAACATTTCTTAAAGCAAAAATTGTTTCTTGGGTTCCTTGCGGCACGCCGGATGGTGTTTCAAAAGACGCCGATTTTGCTGATCTCAGTTTGACGTATGCGGATCTGTCTCGAAGATATGAGCGTAACCACATTATCAACCAATCGGGGAAACCTAAGCGCTCAAGCTTTTTCATCGCTAACTCGTGGGGAACTTTATTTGGGCATTGACCAATCCAAATTCCTGTGTGGTAGTGGTTTGTGTTCAGATTTCTCGTGTTAATCTATCTGTAAGAACTTTGTAAACATCTTTTGTTCTCACGTATATGGATAGGCTTGCAGTAGGTTTCGTGAGACTTTTTTTGGACAACTCAATAGAGAATCTTCGTAAATGTTCTCAGTTAATAACTGTGGAAGCGCTCATAGAACACGAGCTGAGAAGCAGGCTTCAGCTTGCTCGAATGGCGAATATCCCGGGAGCGGTCGTGTTGTGTACACGAAAAAAATGAAAAAAAAAGTCACTTGTGGTACACAGCGCGCGCGTGGTGTCACTGAGGGTGGCCGAAGACGCGACTGCTCGAGGTATATATAAAAAATTATCAAACTTTTTGGGATAAGACCACCAGCCGTTATTGGCCATTTTGTGCCAAGTTTGATGATCAAGTCAAGGGATCGGTTTCTAGTGAACCGATTTGGCTAAAATTTTGACAGTCGCCTTAGAGTTATGTAAATTTTGATTTTTATTAAACTGATTGAGTTCTGTTCTTTACTTCAAAAGATACGTATATAAGATGCGACAAAATAATCAGACCACCTTTTAACGTTGGCTATTTGCGGTCAATTTATCAGAGTGTCGCAATTCTTGAATGGAATCCTTAATTTTGACCCTAAACAGTTCAAAATTGTTGCATCAAATTGGCTGTAACAAAATGACCTCCATCACCTTCAACACAAATCTCCATGTGATTGTAAAATCACATGTTGTCTGCAGTATGAAGCTTGCTTACAATTTTGCGGATAATAAACTCTTTTTTGTAATTACCTTGTGAAAAGTTTATCTTTTTAGTTGGCTGAAGTATGCCGAAATAGCCTTCTTTTCATCACTAATGCAAGTGTGCCGAAAAGTACTAATACAGCAGGCTGAGAGCTTTCAAATAGAATACAATTTTGTTTGAGAATCACTCACTGCGTGGTGCTAGTGCTTTCTAGTAGAAAGCAATTTAGTTCCACATTTATTCACTTCTTGGCCCTAGCGCTGTAATGAGCTTTGATTCAGAGCTTTGCATATATCACAATCTAGATCGCTAAAAATGGCAACTGTTGCTGCGAAGAAGGATGTCCAGTTTGATCAAACGGTAATATTTCTCGCGTTTTTTACCACTTCGATGGACACTCACTTTGACAACATTTCTCAAAAGACTTAGAGCTTTCATCTGAAAAACAATTAAGTTTGAAATTTTCCCACTATGTGGTCTTTGTAGTTTCAAATATAGTCTAGTCGTCGTATATCCCGCATTTTGGACCACTTGAAAGAATACCGTCTCAGCAACGTTGCTGAGACGTCTTTCTCCAAGAAAACAATTAAGTTCGTGATTCAATCACTGTATTCGTTTAGTTCTGTAATTAGCTACGAGTTTGGTCTAAGCGTCCTATATGTCACGATCTGAACCATTTAAAAAAATACAGGTTTCAGAAGATTTGCTCAGAAGAATATAAGCTTTCTGATTTGTATAGGAGGTTTTCAAGAAATCTCTTTGGGAATCTCCTATTGAAATTTTCAAGACAATTGATAGGAAGTTTTCCAGCAGTTCTTTTGGAACTTTTCAATATGTAATTTCTTTGAAAAAAAAAAACTTTCGGCATTTTTATTGACAATTGCTTTGGAAAACCATTTTGCATTTCATTTAAAAATGTATTCATATATTTTTAATGTTTTGATTTTCTATATCTTCGGAAATAGAGGTTCCGACCCGGGATATCCCGGGACAAAAAATCCCGGGATCTTGAATAATTCGGGATTTCCCGAATCCCGGGATAAAATTTTCACCGTCCCGAAAATCCCGGGATTCCCGGGACACACATTCCTTACATATTTGTTTCACTTTAATTTGGATTTGGAATATTCGAAGTGTCGTGAACATTTTTCGAAAATCGCCTTCGAAAAAAAATAAAAGTAACCACTTCAACTGTGTGTGGACGTCAAATCAAAACTCATTGGAATTCGACTGAAACGATGCTGGAGCATTCCATTCGCTGTTTTGATTGCATCAAAGGGACACTTTCCGAAAAAGGCCATTCAGATCTTATGTTCGATAGTGATTTCGAGGTTTCAATAAACCTTCAGGAAGCTCTTCAGCCAATAAAACTCGCTTCAGAGGCTTTGGGTTGCTACATTACTGTCTGCGGAAGGCAATTCGAGTTTCTTGTATTCGAAGCTTAAGAAAAGTAACTTGAAATCGTCCTCTTTGATGCAATCACGAAAAGAATCAACGATTGGTGCCAAAAATAAATAATAACAGCGCTGAAGTTCATTCAAGGTCTTCCGTTGTTAAAGCAAGTGCCAGCAGAACTGGAAAGCTTGTCAAAAACGTAAATGATTAAGTTCATCAAGGAACTGGGATTTCGATAGTTTCAAGACAAAGACAGACCGATAATGATGGAATCGGATATAAAGGAATATGCCAACCCGTCCCAGTCTGATTCGGCAACGATTTATTTTTCAAAAGTAATTGCGAAAGAGCTGTCACTTTTTGAGGTATATGGTAAGTTAAACCGACAATTAATCCGACGTCAATCAATTGATTGATTGATTTGTCTTTATTAGAGAGACTTTCAGCCCAACGTCAATCAAAAAGCGAACGCATCTTTTTGAACACTGGAAATATCTGTTCTAAAAAGCAAACCAAACTGTCCGATGAAATCATTATTAGCGTTTGCTTCTTTCTTGAAGCCGTATTTTCAGAGAACTAATTCAAATTGATAAAACCAGTTACTTGATTTGATTTTTTTATTTAAGCAAATTGGTCGGGAAATGGAACCTCTATTCGGAAAGTATTTTGAGAATTTTTTTTAAATTTTTTTGGTAACACCTTCGGAAAGTTCTTCTAAACTTTGTTGGCAATCCTTCAGAAAACTCTTTGAGAATTTTATTTTGATTTATTTAATTGCTTCGACAATTCTTTGTTATTATTTTTGCATTCATTTTTCAATACATCCTCCTCTTCTTAGCGTAACGTCCTCACTGGGACAAAGCCTGCCTCTCAGCTTAGTGTTCTATGAGCACTTCCACAGTTTTTAACTGAGAGCTTCCTCTGCCAATGACCATTTTGCATGTGTATATCGTGTGGCAGGCACGAAGATACTCTATGCCCAAGGAAGTCAAGGAAATTTCCTTTACGAAAAGATCCTGGACCGACCGGGAATCGAACCCGTCACCCTCAGCATGGTCATGCTGAATACCCGTGCGTTTACCGCCTCGGCTATATGGGCCTTCAATACATATTTTCTATGAGTATTTGTTCTGCTATAAGAATGGAAATGCATTATAAAATACCTTTGAGAAATTATTTAATAAATACTTTAAAAATTTGATGATATTAGCTAGCAATTCCTTTGGTAATTTCTTCTTCAATTTCTTTTAAAATCACACAGTAAATTTCTTTGAAAATGATCGGGAAATTACTTCAAGATTTTTTTGGAAACTTCTTTTGCAATTGTTTAGGAAGTGCCATCGACAGCTTATTTGGTATTCTTTTTGGAAATTTCTTCTGCTGCAGAATTTTATTTCAGGATTCAGAAATAACAGTAGCAATTCCTTTGGAAAGTCATTCGGTAATTGCTTGAGGGTGCCTTTAGCTACTTCAATATTCAAACGTATTTGGAAATTGCTTTTTGGAATATTATGAAATTTTTTGAGAATATCTTGATTTCTGATGAACTTCTCGAAAACACCTTTATTTTTGGAAATTCTTTAGGTAATTACGATGAGATTTTCTCCGGCCATACCATTGTATTTTTTTTTTTTCAATTCGTAAAGAGTATCTAATTGAATCTCCAAAGTAATTACAAACAAAATTCTAAGGGAGTTTCCAATGCTGAAATAATACTGAACAAATTTTTAAAAATCCAATTTTGCAAATCCAATTTTGCAAAGAGCTATCAAAAGAATTACAAAAGTAATTGTCAGCTAAATTTCCAAAGGGATAGCAGATGAAACTTCCAAAGAAAGCCGGGATGAACCTGCCTACGGCAGAAAATCCCCGAATTAATAGATAAAAAAAAACTTCCAAAGAAACTGATAAAGGAAATCCCGTAAGAGTTGCCTGAGAAATTTGCACACCGTCTTCAGCCAAAGACCACAGACTGAGTACAACTTACACTAGGCAACGGATAACATGTAAGACTGTAAGACATCCAGTGGTTCAATGGAGAATTTTCCGTTTGGCGAATTTTTTCTCCCGACCGGAATGGGAATCGAACCCACAATCCGTGGCTTACAATACGCCTAAAAGGCTGGTGTTACTAGCAGTACGATCACGAACCCCACAATTATGCTGTAGGTATTTTCATATAAAATAACTTCAATCAATTTCCAATATTACTGCTGAGAAATTTCCAAAAGATTTATCAAATAAAATTCCAAAGAATTACCGAAATAGAAAACCCAAAAAAACATATATGAAGTTTTGGATCAAATCCAATAAAAAATGCTGAAAGAATTTTCAAAGAATTTGCCGAAGAAATTCCGCCAAAAGGAAAATCGAAATGTTTTCACAGGGTTACTTTTAAGAAATTCGCCAAACCGATTTGCAAAAGAAATACCGAATCAGTAAGAATTGACAAATATGATTCCAAAAGTAAGTTGAAAATATTCCCAAAGTAATAAGCACAGAGTTTTCCAAACAAATTGTAAAAAAAAAAAACAAAAAGAACTTTCAGACGAGATTCCCAAAGAAATTTCCGTAGAAGATATTTCTAAAAAAGTCCACAAAGCCATTGCCGAAGCATTTGTTACATAAGTTCCTACAAAAATCTTGAAAACTTTCACCAAAGCAATTGCGAGTTCAATTTTCGCTAAAACAGTTTCCAAAAGAAGTGGCAAAAAAATCTAAAAAATAATTTAGCAGGCTACGAATGAGTGTAATCAGTTTTATACCTTTTAATTTCGCCCTATTTTGCGTATCCTTTGACATCACTCATTCGTAGAGGGTATTCTGCTTAGAGGGTTCGAAAAGTCGGCACAAGATCATTATGTAGCAGGTTTAAAAAAATCCCAAAGAAATTCCCGAAGAAACTTTCAAAGTAATTTTAGAACCGATTTTCAAAGAAATTCGTTTAAGGAATTGCTGCACAGATATCCAAAGTTAAAACTGAAAAAAAAAGGAATTTCCGAATAAACTACTTGACACCGAGATCAAACTGCCAGCTCCAAAAAACAAAAGATCCACGTTGTGCGCGAATTTTGAAGTAAACTTTCAATGTGAAAGCTTCTTTTCTTCTAGGAGGGTTTTACAAACATAGTAATATGGATGCACAACGATTATATCAAGCTTTCAGCTTCTAAGAACAATACACCCTAAATATTTTTTACTGAAGTTTGCCGAGTTGAAAGTTTTAGCAAAATATTTGTGAAAATTCAGCAAGGTTTGCTGATTTGTTCAATCAAATCTACTGATCACCGTCAACTTTGCTGTAGCATCACATCATGAAAACTCTTAGTCTTCTGAGTAATTTTGCCGAAGACTCAAACTAAATTGTTTCCTATGTAAAAGCTTTTAGTCTTCTGAGCAACTTTGTCGAAGACAGTATCCTTCTAAGTGGTACAGATCACGAGATATACGACATTCAAACTGAAGTAGAAGATCCTAAAAATACTAGCGCCACGCAGTGAGTGATTCTCGAACTAAATTGTTTCCTATGTGATAGCTTTTAATCTTCTGAGCAACTGTACCGAAGACAGTATCCCTCTAAGTGGTCAAGAACACGAGATATACGACGTTCAGACTGAACTGGAAGATCCTAAGAGCACTAGCGCCACGCTGTGAGTGATTTTCGAACTAAATTGTTTTCTATGTAGAAGCTTTTAGTCCTCTGAGTAACTTTTCCGAAGACAGTATCCTTCTAAGTGGTCTAGATCACGAGATATACGTCATTCCAACTGAATTTTATGATCCTAAGAACACTAGCGTGGCGAGTGGTTCTCGAACTAAATTGTTTTCTATGTGAAAGCCCTTAGTCCTCTGAGTAACTTTGCCGAAGACAGCTTCCTTCTAAGTGGTCCAGATCACGAGATATACGACGTTCAGACTGAACTGGAAGCACTAGCTCTACGCAGTGAGTGAATCTCGAACTAAATTGTTTTCTATGTGAAAGCTCTTAGTCTTCTGAGTAACTTTGCCGAAGACCGTATCCTTCTAGGTGGTCCAGAACGCGAGATTTTGCACAACTACTGGCAAAATGTAGTGCTATCCCACATGTCCGACATGGTGCCCTGTATAGCAGATTCCCGGTGGCCAATGTTTCCGGAACCACTATTTCAACATATCAACATATTCTTGACGAAATTATCTATCAAATAAGACTTTGGTCATATGAATTGGTGAAAAAATCATCTTTCTATAAGAGTTTGATTTTCTGGGTCATAATGACCCCAATGCATTATTCGTAACTTTTTTTGTGGCGCCATTTTGGTTTGACCTTAAGAATTTTTTTTAAAGACTCGTTTCTGCAAAATATTAAAAGTCAAGAATTTTCATTGCGATAAGCTAACTAACAAAAGAGATATTAATGCTTGAAATCACGTTTTGGGTCATAATGACCCTAATGCACGACTAAGGTTAAATATGGCATAGCAAGAAGAAAGGTATTCATACCCTAGATGGAATAATATTCCTTGTGAAGAATTAGCAATAATTTAAAATTCACCAATAAAAGAAATCAAAAAAGGAATAATATTTTACCAGAAACTGTGTATCCAAACCATAGAAGGTTTATATCACTAACAATAGTAACATACCTGACAGAAAACTTCCAGCCAGCGAGTCGTCTTGAGCACTGATGGGCGCCACCAGTAACGCAATTACCGGTATAAATTTAAGAAACAGCATCTTCATCTTATCGCACCGTCCGTCTTCTCACTGCACGCTGGAAGATTGCTTTGCATCAATTAATGCGAATTACGCGTCTAATCACTTCGCGGACATTGACATTCACTTAGCTTTAAAAGGCTTTTCTGAGCACTGACTTCACGGGCAACAGCCCCACCAAGCTTCACAACCAATATCGGGCACCAATTATGTTGTTATTCAATAATAAATATCACTTTTCCCTTTTTTTCTTCGATGCTTCTCTTCTACACCATTTCTTCCATAAGACGCTCGTTATTCTGATTATATAATTATATGTGTAGGAATAACGTGTTTCCGAGCTTGATCTCACTTGGTTGGCGTCTGTTCCACAAGATTCGTTTCTTCCCGTGTCTTGCCTTTATCACTCTGTTTGATGTTATTCCACCGAGAGCTTGGGCAGCGGTTTTGTTTTCTGTTGCGCGCTTATCCTCCTCTTTCACTGAACCACTTTTCACGCGCGCAAGCCTTTTCAGGTTGACTCACTCCACGAGATCGACGCGCGTCCGCCGGCAGGAAACTAGACCACCATCCAGCGGTATATCGGGCACGGTTTTGTAGAAGGCGATGTGTGCGCTTGGGAGTTTGTGTGTATCTGCAAAATAAGGTAAGACCAAGATTTGCTTTTAGTGGGCTGCTGTTGAGAGAGAAATCGGATGCGTTTTCTGCATGACTGCAGTGGAATTTCAGATTTTATGATATCAAGATCAATTCAATGCAGGTTCAAGGGAAACCTAGGTCGGAAGGGGCACATTTGCGTCGTTTGAAAATTTCCATTCGTCTTTTGTAATGGAAGATTGTTTTTCGGTTATCGGTGCGAGAGTTAATTGCGTGATGAGCATTAATCATGGCATGGTTTACGAAAATCCAGGAGGTAAGAGCCAGACGTTAAAGAATAATCGGATACTATAAGAATTGATTCGACAATAAAAAGCCACGATACGTGGAACTGTACAACTCTGGGAGCACCCATAACTGACGTGGATTTTTTTTTTGACAATTTTTGTTACACCGACCCCTTTGCAGTCCATTTGCCCATACCTAATGCATGGATCGTCATGGGATGCTTACATAAGGCCGAATTTCAAAAGGCTGAATGCACAAAAGCCTGAAATTGCAAAAATGCAGGAAATGAGTTATAGTACTTCTTCTTTTTTTTCTGGCGTAACGTCCCAACTGCGACAAAGCCTGCTTTCAGCTTCTATACGCATTTCAACAGTTATTAATTGAGAGCCTTCTCTGCCAATGACCACTTTGCATTTGTATATCGACAGGCAGGAAGATTCTTTATGCCCGCGGTTGTCAAGGAATCTTCCATTACAAAAAGTTTCTGGCTCGAGGGAGAATCGAACCCGTCACCCTCAGCATGACTACCCGTTCGCTAACCAGATCGGTTACATATATGATTCCTAGTCAAAGAATGTGCTTTGTGAAGAGGCTAATGATGCATACGAACTAACACAAAAAATGACTGATGGTATTTCAATCGGAGATTTTTCCTTCTTTGAGCATAAGCTATTCTTTCGAGTCATGCTGTTATGAAGATTAGTTGCTATTACAGCTGCCAACAATGTGATCAGAGATTTTTCCTTCTTTAGAATATATGCTATTCTTTGGAGAAATATTGTCATAGTTATGTAGGCGATCAATAATGCATACTTTAGCGCGGAAAACAATTCTAACGCTTTCCGATTTCGAACATAGTAACGGAAGCATATTCGTCCAATGAACCATCAACCAATGAGCGGTGGTGCATCAAATGTCAAACTCAAGCAAAACCAATGCAAGTGTCAGGGCTGAGTGGTCGGCCAACTAGCAAATTTTCATAAATATCATTATATCAGTGTACGATAAATGATCAGTGTACGATTGAACAGATTAGATTTTGTCTGTTTGTCTGTGATGTTAGTGTTTCCTTTAGGCTCGCATGACTGCCTTTAGGCTCGCCGTTTGAAAACTAGTCGAATCATTATTTCAGCCTTATGATATTTCAGCCTTTTGTATTTCAGCCTTTTGTACGTAACCCCTCGTCACACTTGCAAACGGGTGCAATGACTCCTACCGTGCTGTCTGCAGAGATGCTGGAGAGGATCATCGAGGTGCACTTTCCGCGCTTTGATCCTCGAGAAGGGTCAGATGAGTAACTTGCGGGGATTGCTAAATCCTTTAGCGTACTTAAGGCCTCAGGTCCGGACGGAGCTCTGTCCTTTTTTTAAGTAAAAGATCGGATTACTCTCCGGCCCACCAAACATATTCCTATTGCCGGCAAACCGTACGTTTCTTCGGGGTCACCAATAAGGCATTTCTTTGAAGAGGGGCTAGCAATGCAGCAATAAACATCGATGACACGCTCCTTTAAGAATCCGCCGAGGTAGCATGCTGGCACTTTTCCAGCTTCCCTGGTGGCCTTACCACTCCCTATGTCCTCAGAAGGCGGCAAGGTCAACCATCGGGCCTGCGTCCAACTGCTCTTTAACCTCCTGAAGGCTAAGGCTCCATCAGCTAGCACCATAAGAAGCTGCTGATGATGGGGCTTCCACCTGCCCCAGCCCTTACCGGAGACAATGTTCGAACCACGGGCTCGGATCCAACCCAGCAGATCAACGGCCAGGAGCTGGTGTCTACTACCTACTTACGAGGGCTTCGTGGTCGCCAAAGTAAACGGGGTCTTCTTCTGTAGCTTTTATGCGCCTCAGCGTTGGTCTATCCAGCAGCTCACGCAGATGGACCGTATGACCATAGGCGAAACTACTGGGGGTGCCGGGGGTGCCAGGCACCCCCTAGAATTTTACTGCGCTGCTGTGAGATATAGGGCGATGAATGATGAATGGATGAACTAATGATTATTTGTTTGTAGTGCACCCCCTGGTAAATGTCCGTAGTTTCGCCAATGCGTATGACGACTGTGATGACAGGGCAAAGGCCAGCGGTAACAGCACGCGACTTCAATGACTGGACGTTGGAATGGGGAAGCCGTTTTACGAAACAACGAGATCAGATTCTGCTATAGATACTGGCCATGCTAGATGTCGAACTAGCTATGTCGCTGTCAATACCGAAAGTATCTTTAATCGGAACGGAGTGGAGTCGATTATCAATGTTACCTTTTGTAGTCCTGACCTTACAAGTAGTTTGAACTGGAGGGTAGGCGGTGGCTCACTCACTGCGATCACCTGACCGTTCGATACAGCATCAGCTACAACAACAGCAGGAAACTAGTAGAGGAAGTGCCCGAGCAGAAGAGAATAACAACAGCTTAACAAAATGCGTTATTTTGGCAAAATAACTGCATAATGGAATTAGTTATTTTTATGTTATTAACATAACATATTGAGTTATAAACTTGTCTGTCATAAGCGGCAAAATAACAAGTCACATAACAAAAATTTGTTCCTGGAAAATCAATTTAATAACATGTTTTGTTAGTGTCAATAACATCTTAATAACAGTGAATTTGGAAAAAAGTTCAAGAACAAGTTTTGATATTAAAGAGTTATTGATAACATCCCGAAAGCTAAATTAGTTATGATTTCAAACAATCGCACATGCTGTTGAATAGGATGCTAAAGTGGAGGCGATATGCGTACACTTTTTTTTTTTATTCTTCAATCACTTAACCTAATTTACAGCTCTATTGTCCACTAGGGCACTGCGTGAGCGATTCTAATTGGAAGCTGTACATACACTTTGTACAGCGCCTAAATGTATTCTATTTCTAATTGTACTACATCGAACTGGTGGCCGTTGCGCTGCTTTCACTGTCTACCCTATCGTGGTAGAATGATGAGCTCGAAGATGTTGATGTGTGGCTGTTGGTTGTTCCTATTTCCAGTCCGATTGGGGGTCCATTATGGGTTGCCGTTCGCCGATGTCCAAGTATCCGGGTTCATTTGAGCCATGGGCTCAGAAGAGGGTCAGTGTCAGCTGCTCTCAGGGGGAAAGAGCAACTGACGAAAGTGCCGGGGCTGGGATCGAACCCATGACCATCTGCTTATGAAGCAAACGTGTAGCCACTACGCCACGGGCCCCGGCATATGCGTACACTTTATCCGTGGTTAAATGAAATCATGTACGCATATGGCCTCCACATTAGCATCCTTTGCTACATCATATATGACTTCGTGTTGGCTGAGAATGCTACACATATTTAGACTAGCATGTGAGAATGGCGGAACAATCATTGCGAACTTCAGTTTCTCTCTTCCCTATAGGCATATTTTCAACTATTCATGTAATCTTTAACCACAAATTGGTAGATCCAACTTCATCCTCTGGAGCGACAAGGAAAACATGTGAAAATATAAAATACACCTCGTCCTTTTTTTACGTCCATGCTTGGCTAATCGACAAAAAATTCTACCGCTAAGACAATGAGAAAACTCAACAGTTTATATTTTTTTAAACATCTGCGTGATTAGGAGAAGTGTACAAATATATAAAAATGTGTATTTTGATCATTATTTTGGCAGTAGAAATTTTTTTCGCTGAGCCAATAGTGGACGTAAAATAAGGTTTGGGTGTATTTCTCTTATATTTTCAGCATTTGAATTTCGGTTCCCATACAGAGTACCTCGGATCATTATCATCGTTTGACGAATTCTTTTCAAGATTACGGCTCAGCTATGGATTATTTCCGGAAGAGCCTTTATTTAGTTTTAAATATTGTTTATAATGTTTTTCGAAAAGATAAAGAGGTTTTGTGCCTTTTTGAGAACGATTTCACGCATAGTTTTCGAAATCACTCAAAGGGGGTTTTCCCTCTTCCCAAATTTAGAGTTAAAAAAAAATAAATAAATTAATAAAATATTTCTGAAGCATAACTCGCGAAATACTGTAAATAACGTTGTTGAATGACGTATCAGAAGGCCGGCTCCTGAGGCACGTTATCCTCCATTTGGGACATTTGTGCCATTAAAAATATACATTTTAAATATATACATTTTAAATACATTTCTGCTGTATAAGTATGGGATCAACCATTCTCAAGCAAACTTTAGCTTAAGAAACTGTTGTTCAGTTACTTCTGTTCCTTGGGATAGCATAAAGTATTTGTACACTCTCAATAATACAATAATAATCAAACTTGTTCCACAACAAAATGTAATATTGAAATGTTATGTAATGGCTGTATACCAATAGCTTGATCATAACAAAATAAGATTGTCCAACAAAACATGTTATGGAAACGTAATGCCTTGATAATACAATAATAACAAAACGAGATATAAAAACAAGTTTTGTAATTTCGTAGTTATTAATTTGATATTCCCCTCTGCTCGGGTGGCGACTAGGCCAAGGCCAAGTCCTCGTAGGTGGAAGACATCATACTTCAACGACGAGGTATTTAAGGAGGCGCTCCGTCTTGAGCGGTTTATGAGAAGACGTGCTGGTAGCGATGCTCTCGCGTGCATGCGATGCGACTACGGCTAGGCAAGTCCACTCTAGAAATAAGAGACCAGCGGCTTACTGGTGGATACAAGTGATAGTGAACAAGGGTCACACGACGGACGGGTCTTAATGTCCAGACACGTGAGGAGGTCTAACCAACCGACGATAATGCAGGTTACACAGCTACACCTCTGAACCACTATGAAGCCGCACAATAGTTGCTGTGGCAGTCAGTCTCGAAGTACAGTATGTACACACAGTGCCCTATTATCGTACCCATACCGCATCCCTCCCGATAACGGGAACTGGGAAGCAGATAAGGCCAAGCTAGCGGCAATATGTACAACTCGTCGTTTTCCGGTCCAGGAAATAATTTTCACGTCGCACGAGGGCTTCGCAATAGCGAAGATCAACGGGGTGTACTATTGCAGTTGTTATGCCCATCCCAGGTGGCCGATAGACCAGTTCTCGTCTATGCTGGGTCATAGACGCGCTATCAAGCGCACTGGTGGGATTGAGTCCCGTGGTCACCGACTGGGTGATTGAGTGGAGTAGCTGCTTGACTAACGCGAGAGGCTGGGCTCTACTCGATGCTATGGCTAAGAAAATCCTACAGTAGAAACGGTGCAGAGTCCGTCATTGATGTGAACTTCTGGAGCCCGGGTCTAAACCCTACACACTAAGATCAGCTCGGTATTTTGCCAATCTTTTTACTGAGTTCTCAACAGCAGATTTAACTCGGTACGCTCGGTTATTTATTTTGCGGATATTCTGTAAATGAGTTACCGAGTTCAGCTAATAAACTGTCAAAAGTTACTGATGTACTGTAAATATCGTTACTGGTGAACGGTAAATACGATTACCGAGTGTACCGAGATAAATCTGCTGTTGAAAACTCAGTAAAAAGATGGAAAAAATACAGAACTCAGTGAAAAAGTTACTGAGCTGGAACATCTGAATCTAAGTGTGTAGGTCGGACTGGTGGATCGACGATGGATACTCGCACAGTGACCATCTGGTGATTCGATACAGGACCGAAGAGGAAGAAGATGGCCACAGCCAAAGGTTATCGACCGTCATCGTAGATGGCTGACCTCGCACTTCAATAAACCGGCATTAGTGGAGCGATTGCTCCACTTCGATATCCGGCGATGATCTGGTCGGAACCCTAATCCGTGCATGCGACGTCGCAATGGCAAGGCAATCGCTACCCAGAAGTAAACGCAAACCGGTATACTGGTGGTGTCCAGAAATCGCAAAACTTTGCCTAAGAGCTAGAAGGAGGATGCAAAGAGCTCGCACCGATGAGGGTAGAATGGAGCGAAGTGAGGCCTACAGAGCGGCTAAGCTAGCGCTGAACAAAAAGATTGAGGCGCGTAAGTGGGCGTGCTCCAAAAATCTGTCAGGCTGCCCAACTCGACCCCTTGGGGTGATGCCTATAGAGTGGTCATGGACAAAACGAAGGACGCGTCAGCACCCTCAGAACAGCACCGCCCTCCCTCCCGAGATGCAGAAGATCGTGGAAATGCTGAACCCGCGCTACGATACCAGACCATGGGCTCCTGTCCCCTATGGCCAAATCGGCCAAAGCGAGGTCACCCTCTAGTAACAAACGATGAGCTCATCGGAATAGCGAAGTCACTTAAGTTGAACAAGGCTCCGGGTTCAGACGGTATCCCGACAGTAGCCATCAAGACGACTATCGAGGATAGCCCTGACATGTTCAGTATGACTATGCAGATGTACCTGGACAGAGGCGAATTTCCGGAGAGGTGTAAAAGATGGGTTCTATACTGAAGGGTCGATAGACGGTGGATGCCATTGGGCCTGTAACCGAAACGGCCGAGATAGCACTACAAAAGAAGTGAACGAGAACCCGCTATTGCGCGGTCGTCACGCTGGACGTCAAGGACGACATCGGCTAGGCTGCCAACGAGTGCGCCACACACCACCGAGGAGTCCCGGTTAGCCTATGCCGGATACTGGAGACCTCATTTAGAATTGGGTGCTAATCTATGATACCGAGGAAGGCGAGAAGAGCTACAAGATCATTGTGGGGGTACCTCATGGGTTCATCCTAATCACTGAAGCGATTAGTCATGATCGACGATAATCTGAAATTCGGAAGCCACGTGGAATATGCCTGCAAAAGGGCAAGCAAGGCGATAATGGCATTATCAAAGATAATGTCAAATAATTCGGCAATAGTCTCGAGTAAGCGTAAGCTGCTCGCGACAATAGCGGTCTCCATACTAAGGTATGGCATGGTCGAAAGCGCTTGAAGTCAATCGAAACGTGAAGCGACTCAGAGTACGCACAGGTTAATGTGCCTTAGGGTGGTCAGCGCATACCGCCCGGTCTCAAAGTACTCGGTATATGTGCTAGCGGGCATGATGCCCATAGCACTAGAGGTGACAGAGGATGAAGAGTGCTTCGAGAGACGTGGCATAAGAGGCGCGAGGTGGATCGTCTATGCTGAAGTAGAAAAGGGAATGGGATTCCTTCAGCAAGGGTAGATGGACACACAGGCTCATATCGAACATGTCTAAATGGACGAGCAGGCCCCATGGCGAGGTGAATTTTCAATTGACACAATTTCTGTCAGGCCATGGGTGCTTTAGGTGGTATCCGCACTGATTCCGTTACTTCCACGATCTCCTGAATCGTGCAAGTTGAGTTGACCCTCCTTCCCATCCGGGAGCTTGAGTTTAACGGGTAGTCTATGGTAATATCAGGGGAGAGAGGACAACTTAAGGCGGTAGCTTGTGGAACGCTTACCAATAGAGAGTACTCATGTACGGTCCCCCCTTCTCGAAGTCATCCCTAACAGGCGTACAGCGAAGGTAAGGATGTGAGAGAATGAGTTTTTAGAGGGTCGATCCCCACATAACCCGAGGAACCACCTCTTGGGTATCTGATCAGCAGATTTTCTCATTCTATAACCCTTTCGTGACGAATCAGCACAATTGTGCTGTTGAGCGGCGGTAACAGTTTTTCATATTTTTTTCATCTGTTTAGACTTTGTTTTATGTGATGTAAACTGTTTTAATAATTCAGCCATTACTTATACTTGTATGTGTGCAAACAAACTTTTGTTTACGTTGCCTGTGAGATTTATCACAACAAGGTAAATAAAAAAAGGACTAAAACTGTAAAACATGAAAAGGTTGTGTCTGTCGCATATTTTTTGTTTCCGATTTTTATAGGTAGTCAAAGCTAGAAATCGAAAGATAAAGAGATGTTCTTTCAAATGAGGAAAAATAATTGTTGTTTTGTTGGAAAATCTACGAGTTCTGAAGATCAAAAACATTAAATCGGAGTGTGGAGAACAGACCCTGTAATACCCAATCCCGCCTTAGGGTGGTGTATATTTGAAGCATTTTTGAACTCTTTCATATTTTTGGCAGATCGTCAGAACTGTTATACGTATCTTAAAATGGTTTTTGGTGTCTTTTAAACCGTATTTACATTTTTCTTTTAAGATCTGAAAATTGATGCTTTGATTTATTGTCTTTTGATTCATTCCTTTTTTTTTAGAATTGAATACACTCTGAAATATTTTTTCTTAAAGCTACAAAGTTGTCCATAAAAAATAAAAAAATCAAAAAATAAATTAACCAAGGAAAATACAAAAATGTAGGGATGTTTAAAAAATGAAATTTTAAAAATTGAAAACCAAATTTCATAAAATCGCTTATAAAAAACAATAGCCGTCGAAAACGGTAAAGGCTGGGTATGCTGCGCAATTCAGATCCCATTGTGATCCACTAGCCTCTGCCCAGCAACTCCTATCCCTACCTCCTCGTGGTACCGGCCGGAAACTATGAGCAACCTTAGGGAAGATCGGGTAACCAACCCCGGTGGGAACTTTGGTCATAGGCTGACAGGGAAGGGGGGTTTGCATCGGCAAACCTGAGCGTCTGTTCTCCAGGAGGAGCGGCTCACAACAGCGTCTGATCCCCATGTTAGGGACGGCTGATCTACGTCCGGGTGCCAGGGAAGGACTCTAAGCTCAACTGTACACTATGGTCCTCCGGAGAGTAGGGGGTTGGTGGCAGGCCCTACGAGCCAGCCGTAAAAAACCATTGTAATGGAAAATCAGCAACAGAATAATGCGAACCGAGACCAACGGCAACGACCCCAGCGAACACAAAGGACTTGCGATTGGAAACTCGGTACGTGGAACTGCCGATCTCTCAACTTCATTGGGAGCACCCGCATACTCGCCGATCTACTGAAGGACCGCGGGTTCGGCATCGTAGCGCTGCAGGAGGTGTGTTGGACAGGATCCATGCTGCGAACGTTTAGAGGTAATCATACCATCTACCAGAGCTACGGCAACACACGCGAGCTGGGAACAGCTTTCATCGTGATGGGTGATATGCAGAGGCGCGTGTTCGGTTGGTGGCCGATCGACGAAAGAATGTGCAGGTTGAGGATCAAAGGCCGATTCTTCAACTTCAGCATAATAAACGTGCACAGCCCACACTCCGGAAGTACTGATGATGACAAGGACGCATTTTACGCGCAGCTCGAACGCGAGTACGATCGCTGCCCAAGCCACGACGTCAAGATCATCATAGGTGATTTGAACGCTCAGGTAGGCCAGGAGGAGGAATTCAGACCGACGATTGGTAAGTTCAGCGACCACCATCAGACGAACGAAAACGGCCTAAGACTCATTGATTTCGCCGCCTCCAAAAATATGGCCATACGTAGCACCTTTTTCCAACACAGCCTCCCTTATCGTTACACCTGGAGATCACCACAGCAGACGGAATCTCAAATCGACCACGTTCTGATTGACGATCGGCACTTCTCCGACATTATCGACGTCAGGACCTATCGTGGCGCCAACATCGACTACGACCACTATCTGGTGATGGTCAAACTGCGCCCAAAACTCTCCGTCATCAACAATGTATGGTATCGGCGACCGCCACGGTACAACCTAGAGCGACTGAAGCAACCGGATGTCGCATCAGCATATGCGCAGAATCTCGAGGCCGCGTTGCCAGACGAGGGCGAGCTCGATGTGGCCCCTCTAGAGGACTGCTGGAGTACAGTGAAAGCAGCCATCAACGACGCAGCCGAGAGCACCATCGGGTGCGTGGAACGGAATCGACGGAACGAATGGTTCGACGAAGAGTGCAGAACGGTTTTGGAGGAGAAGAACGCAGCGAGGGCGGTAATGCTGCAGCAAGGGACTCGACAGAACGTGGAACGTTACAAACAGAAGCGGAAACAGCAGACCCGCCTCTTTCGGGAGAAAAAGCGCCACCTGGAAGAAGCGGAGTGTGAAGAAATGGAACTGCAGTGCCGTTCCCAAGAAAATTATTAGAAGCTCAACGCATCCCGCAATGGCTTCGTGCCGCGAGCCGAAATATGCAGGGATAAAGACGACGGACGGACGTGAGGTGATCGAAAGGTGGAAGCAGCACTTCGATCAGCATCTGAACGGCGTGGAGAACATAGGCACGGGAGCCCACGGCAACGGAGGAAACGACGACGCCAGTGCAGCGGAGGACGGAAATGAACCAACTCCCACGCTGAGGGAAGTTAAGGATGCCATTCACCAGCTCAAAACCAACAAAGCAGCTGGTAAGGATGGTATCGCAGCTGAACTCATGAAGATGGGCCCAGAAAAGTTGGCCACCTGTCTGCATCGGCTGATAGTCAGGATCTGGGAAACCGAACAGTTACCGGAGGAGTGGAAGGAAGGGGTAATCTGCTCCATTCACAAGAAAGGCACCCATTTGGAATGTGAAAACTTCAGGGCGATCACTATTTTGAATGCTGCCTACAAAGTGCTATCCCTGATCATCTTTCGTCGTCTGTCACCTAAAACAAATGAGTTCGTGGGAAGTTATCAAGCCGGCTTCATCGACGGCCGGTCGACAACGGACCAGATCTTTACCGTACGGCAAATCCTCCAGAAATGCCGTGAATACCAGGTTCCAACGCATCACCTGTTCATTGACTTCAAAGCGGCATACGACAGTATCGACCGCGCAGAGCTATGGATAATCATGAACGAAAACGGCTTTCCTGGGAAACTGACTAGACTGATTAAAGCAACGATGGACGGTGTGCAAAACTGCGTAAGGGTTTCGGGTGAACTATCCAGTTCATTCGAATCTCGCCGGGGACTGCGATAAGGTGATGGACTCTCATGCCTACTCTTCAACATCGCTCTGGAAGGTGTTATGCGACGAGCCAGGCTCAACAGCCGGGGAACGATTTTCACAAAATCCGGAAAATTTGTGTGCTTTGCGGACGACATGGACATTATCGCCAGAACATTTGAAACGGTGGCAGAGCTGTACACCCGCCTGAAACGCGAAGCAGAGAAGGTCGGACTGGTGATCAATGCCTCAAAAACAAAGTACATGCTGGTAGGCGGAACCGAACACGACCGGATCCGTCTGGGTAGTAATGTTACGATAGACGGGGATACTTTTGAGGTGTTGGAGGAATTCGTCTACCTCGGATCCTTACTGACGGCTGACAACAACGTGAGCCGTGAAATTCGGAGGCGCATCATCAGCGGAAGTCGGGCCTACTACGGGCTCCAGAAGAAACTGCGGTCGAAAAAGATTCACCCACGCACCAAATGCACCATGTACAAAACGCTAATAAGACCGGTGATCCTCTACGGGCACGAGACATGGACCATGCTCGAGGAGGACCAGCAAGCACTCGGAGTTTTCGAGCGACGCGTGCTAAGAACGATCTTCGGCGGTGTGCAGGAGAACGGTGTGTGGCGGAGAAGGATGAACCACGAGCTCGCTGCACTGTTCGGCGAACCCAGCATCCAGAAGGTGGCCAAAGCCGGAAGGATACGGTGGGCAGGGCATGTTGCAAGAATGCCGGACAACAACCCTGCAAAGCTGGTGTTTGCAACTGATCCGGTTGGCATAAGAAGGCGTGGAGCGCAGAGAGCACGATGGGTGGACCAGGTGGAGCGTGACTTGGCGAGCATCGGGCGCGACCGATGATGGAGAGCGGCAGCCACGAACCGTGTATTATGGAGAAATATTGTTGATTCAGTTTTATCTTGAGTTTGATGTAATACTAAATGAATGAAAATAAGCCGTCGAAAACATGTTTAAATAGGTTTTAGATGACAAAAAATGATATTTAATTCCAAATCCAAAATGTGGGTATTAGATGGTTAACCCTAAAAGGGATACCTGGGGTCCATTTGGACCCCAGGCGCTTTCAGAGCTCGTCTTTGATGGAACACACTCAGCGAGGTGGCGAAACTGAGGCCATGAAGGTATCCCTTTTAGGGTTAAAATCCAATTTGTAAATATCAGTGCAATTCATTTTAAAACAAGCAATTTTTCGCAGCAGGGAACAATATGCATTTCGGTAAATATTTTAATATTGTCTGCTTGACACCGATAATCGCAAATTACCCATCATCCAACAGCCCAATCCATCTCCCCAGGTCCATTCATTCGTCTGGATCGATTCATACTTCGAATACCGATAACGGTTGCACTACACTCTCTCCTGCTGCTTTGCATTCCGGTTGTTAAGTCAACAGGTTGTGAAATTCCGAAAACCTCCTCCACCTCACTTATCATTCTACTCCGGCTCTCGTGGCAATAATGGATGGTTGGTCCTCCAACAGAGAGTTTACATTCAGCAGAACTGGCGACGACCGTCGTCGTCGGTTAGTGTCGGTTGTCGTCGGTGAATGTGTGAGAAGGAAAAATAGGTTACCAGGGTTCAGTGTCCGAGAGGAACGAAACAAATGTCCACACGTTCCAAAGTTTAGGTCAAGGCCATAAAAAGGCATTCTTATGGAGGAACGTGCCACAATGCCGACGATGGATTTTAGGAATGAAAATCGAAAACAATTTTGATGCGGAAATATTCCGTAGATCATTTTGGTTATGCCTGCATCGAGACGTAACAAAAGAATTGAATTGAAGAGTTAGGAAACACAATTTAAAAGCCTTAAAAAGCAATAACCATTAGACGAATTTGAATGCAGCCAGTGATGATAGCGCAGGAAACACCTTTTCGAGAAGTGGCCGATACAGGTGCCAACAAACTATGTGTGCTATTGACGCCTCGGCTTTCACCGGCGAGGCGACCACCTCCAAAGCGGACTGCGAGAAGAATTCGTTTCTCTCTCGATGAGATGAAAGAGAAAGACTTCGATTACAATCACGTTCATGATACCCGCGCAGCTGTATATTGAAGACCGTCAGAGGTGTTGAAATGAAGAAGACGACATGGGTGAAGTGTGTGGGGGTGTAGTTTGGCGTCAGAGCGTTAAAGATCAATCATAATTTTAACCATGATTATTGATTAACCGTTATAATCAAATGTTACATTAACCATCGCGTGATCTTTGTATTTTGCACAACACGTTGACACATCTCGCAGCATTAGCGTGGTGCTGGTGGTGATGGCTAACCGCGCGAGCTACGGAAGGTTAACCCGTTAACGGCCAAGGTGTCTCACAATTTAAATCTTTAAATACATTTGTTATCAAAGGTCAAGTTCCAATAAAATAAAGGGTGTCCACGATGAAATTGGCACACAGAAAATATTGTATAACTTTTGATTGCGTTCGTCAAAATAGCTTATTTTTTCATGAATAGTATGTGTAGCTAATACCATAAAATTTGCAACCTCTGCAAAAATTCCTGAAGAGAACTCCAGAGCAAACCGTATAGAGCGATTCCAAGCAACAGCATCAAAATTAAGGAAATTTTTTAATTCATGATTTTCTATTGAACTGAAACATTGCACAGTTTTTCAGTTCCATCTAAATAGCCATTTTTCGATATCAAATTTTTATTTTGAATCACGACTAACTTTTCAACAGGGTGTATGTGAAAATGGTTCAAAAATATTCAAAAATCTGCACAGCCAAAACGGTTCGTTCGATTGCTATGAATTTTTCAGCAAAGTTAGATAACTAAATGGTGATTCCTAAGAAAATATACACTGTGAAAAAAAATCTTTTTTAACATGAAAAAATATAATTTTTGGCACAAAAATTCAAATATCTCAAAACCCTATCTTTTTACCAACGTAATTTTTTTAGGGAAGACGGTCCATTGTATAAGCAATCTACCATAAAAATTTGGTGATGGTAAACTAATAAACAAAAAAGTTATAACATTTCAAACATTTCACAATTTTCACATTTGGTAAATATTTTTTTCTGTGTAAATTATTTCGGTCAGAAATCGCAGTTTGATGCTAATTTTATTGTTCAGCAAAGTTAGATAACTAAATGGTGATTCCTATGAAAATTTACACTGTGAAAAAAAATCTTTTTTCACATTAAAAAATATCATTTTTGTCACAAAAACTCAAATATCTCAAAACCCTATCTTTTTACCAACGTATTTTTTTTAGGGAAAACGGTCCATTGTATTATAAAAATTTGGTGATCATAAAAATTTGGTGATGATAAACTAATAAACAAAAAAGTTATGACAATTCAAACATTTCACAATTTTCACATTTAGTAATATTTTTTTTAGTGTAAATTATTTCGGCCGGAAATCGCAGTTTGATGCTCATTTTATTGTTAATGGCCTTGCGTGAGTAAAACAAGCTGTTTTTATTATGTATTATGTATATTATATAGAGCCCATATAGCCAAGGCGGTAAACGCACGGGTATTCAGCATGACCATGCTGAGGGTGACGGGTTCGATTCCCAGTCGGTCCAGGATCTTTTCGTAAAGGAAATTTCCTTGACTTCCTTGGGCATAGAGTATCTTTGTGCCTGCCACACGATATACGCATGCAAAATGGTCATTGGCAGAGGGAGCTCTCAGTTAATAACTGTGGAAGTGCTCATAGAACACTAAGCTGAGAAGCAGGCTTTGTCCCAATGAGGACGTTACGCCAAGAAGAGAGAGAGTATATTATATGTACAGTAATGTTCCGATTTCATCACGCCCTCCGCGCATTAGTCGTTTATTCATTAATTTGCTGTTACATTTGAGGACAACTGTTTTCCCTCTTCTTCAAGATGGGTATTCAGCGTGTTTTGCAACGTTAAAAATATTGAAATGGGTATAGATGTTGAAGGATATTTCAAAGCATTATTGAAAAGGGGCGTGATTAAATTGTTTAAACAGATGTCGCTGATGGTACGGTGGCATGACTCTCTGCACTTAGCACTTCTGGCAATTTCTCAGTTGTTGTCGTTTTCGAACTTCCTGCGCTCTGCTTTACCGATGTTATACAGTTGGTTCGTTTGTCAAAGTCTAGACGGCAGGACGTGCGAATGCGTAAATTTGTATTCAATGTGGACATTTGGGCATAACCAGTCTCTTTCAGTTTATCTATGGTGCTTTCGGTGAGATTTCGTAACGCTTTTGAACATTTTTTTTTTCATCAAACGGTCTACAAGAGAGCGTTGAGTTGAAGACCTTTGGAAAAGCGACTGTTCATGTTGTTCGTTAGATTATAATAAACAAAATCACTTATTAGTTTTTATTGACTAGTTTGGTGTTGTTTGCTTGGCTGAAAAAAAAAAAATACTATAAAATTTTTAATATCCATAGCGGTAGTATTTTTTTGCTTTTTCGTGAGCATTGTCATGGTATGTATACAGACAAACAAACGTAACACTGACGAAATTTTCATTGACCACGCCTTTAACGATCACTTTGAATCTTGGTTGTGGCTTTCATAGCCAGAAGAGCGCCCATCGTTTTTCTTTGCGTTTGACGCTTCACACTAGCGCCTTCTGATGACGATATTGCACAACGCAGTGTTTCGTGAAACATTTCCACCAGGTGGTGGTAGTGTGAACTGGGCGATGGATTTTCACGAAAATTGTTCTAGGCGTTTCGTCTGTTTGTCTGTGGTATGTACCTCTCATGCATTTGTTGTTGTTGAAGTTACTCGCATTCTTCCGATCATAAAGTATGTTCTCTAAGAGGTATTTTTTTTTTGCAGATAAACTAGACGTATACGCGTATTTTTGATCACAAGACTGGATCGCGTCTAAGTTTCAAATAGTAATTATGAATAATCAAACAAAAATATCATGAAAACAACTTGTTTAATTCAGGCGGTAGCTTTTACAATAAAATCAGCATCAAAATATAATTCTCGAAATAATTTACACAGAAAATTTTTTTTTTTTGTTACTAAATGTTGAAATTGTGAAATGTTTGAAATGTCATAACTTTTTTGTTTGTCAGTTTACCATCACCAAAATTTTATGGTAGATAGCTGATATAATGGGCCATTTCCCCTAAAAAATTGACGTTGGTAAAAAGATAGGGTTTTGAGATATTTTAGTTTTTGTGACAAAGATCATATTTTTTTAAAGTAAAAAAATAATTTTTTTACAGTGTATATTTTCTAAGGAATCATCATTTAGTTATCTAACTTTGCTGAAAAATTCATAACAATCGAACAATCCGTTTTTGCTGTACAGCTTTTAGAATATTTTTGAACTATTTTCGCATACACCCTTTTGAAAAGTTAGTCGTGAGAGAATATGAAGGTTTAATATCGAAAAATGGCGATTTAGATGAAATTGAAAAACTGTGCAAAGTTTCAGATATTTTTGAAATGGTCGCTCAGGATCGACTGACATGACCCCGTGGAATTCCTCTATACAGCAATTCTGGAAGCAATATCTGAATGAATCCCCGGAGGAAACCTGGGAAAATTCTCGAAAGGGATAGCTGAAGAAATCCCGGAAGGTATCTCGAAAAAAAAAATCATCTCATCTAGTCTAATCTCATTTCTGCACCCTTATCTCTAGCCTCTACCTCACTGTCTTCTTTGCCCTCTATTCCAACCCTCGATCCTACGCTCTATCAAAACCTTCAACCCTACCATCTGCGCTACCCTCTACCCTATCTTCTACCATTACCACGCCTTATTCTTTACCGTTTTTACAATGATACAAGGAAGAAACATTTCTTGTGAAAGTTTCATCATTCGGGGCGGAAATCGAACCCTCACCCCATGGCATGGTACGGTTATACGCTTGGTGACGCTAACCACACGGCCACGAGGCTCCACAAACTCTCGCCGTTCACCATACTATCTAAAATGTGCTTAATCGTACCGTCTACCCTACTCTCTACCTTAACCCTTCCCCTACCCTCAACCCTACTCATTAGAGTGGGTCATCGTTTATATGGAAAAATGAAAAATTCAATGGTATCCCATCAGATCGAAGCTTTTTTGCTCCCATTTCAGGACCCAAATGAGTGTGCAAAATTTGGGCACGATCGGTTATGTCTACGTTTTGCGCATTGCGTTTGAAGTTTGTATGGGGTTCTACATGGGAAAACACACTTTTTTGCATTTTTTTCATAACAAGCTCGGATTTTTCTAAAACCGTGTAACCGATAAAGTGATAACATAGCTTAGGGTGTCCTGAAAAACTTTGTCGAAGACCGCGAAGTGATCTGATGCGTATGAAAAAAGTTATAGCGTTGACATTACTTGGCGAAACAGCATGATTTTGTTGCTATTTTTATTCCTCTACAATTTAGGGTGCCAATGAAAATCGAATTTTCGAATTTCAAAAACGGGTAGTGCTCAAAAGTTTCGTCTCCTCAAAAAAAGTCCCCATGCAAAATTTCAGCTCAATCGGACTTCGCTAAGGGGTGGCCCAAAGCGGTCAAAGTTTGGCTGTTTTGAAACACGAAAAATATCCCAAGGTAGGGATACATGAAAATTTCGAAATCGAAAATTTTTTTTTGATGCCAAATGCCTTGAAAGTGCATGAAACGTCGAGATCTGGTGTTATCTCAAAAAATTTTTTTTTGAAAAAAATTGACTTTTTGGACTTTTGACTTTTTGGAAAATCTCATATAACTGTAAGTCATTTTCAATGTTGATTATATATAATATTTCATTAGGGTGGCTCATTTATTTTTATTTAGGGTGGTTCTTTGAGATGGAGATTAAGAACAAAAAAATATTTCCAGAAAACTTACCAGTCATATTTTTGTATAGTTTAAAACCATGATCCTTTATTGGCATGTAACACTTTGTTAAGATATTCCTAGACCAACATGTGGAAAGGGCGTAACAACCATTGCGAATTTCTGCTTCTCCTGTCCCTCCCGGGCATATCCCCAATTATTCATAAAATCTTTTAATTTCTTTTTAAAATTTTGAATCTTTTTTTTTTGGGTGCTTCACTTATTTTGCATAAGGGTGGTCCTTTTTGTAGAAGAATGAATAAAAAAACGATAATAGTATTTGTATTGTATTTTCCGTTGGGGTTGTTTTTTTTTTGGAAATTAAGATTCAAAAATACTTCCAGAAAATTTAACCAGGTAATCTTTTTCGTATAGCTTCAAGCCATGATTTCCTACAAATCTTTCGGTGACTTATCAATAATGAGATATTCTCTAATTATTATCTTTTTTAATCTTTCACTACAAAATTTAATAAAATTTAAGTAAATTTCCAGTATATTTGGAACAACTTTTGGCCATTTTTGTTTTTGTTTTGTCTATTTCGAGATTATTAAAAAAATTGGTTTGTCTCCGTTTTATCGGAGACCCCCAAACGGTTCCCTAGTAAGGATGGAAACATAAAAATCACAGAACATGTTGCCATCATCACACTCATGCTTGGTTCGTTAGTGATGGCTGACAATAATTCGCTTCATTTTTCATACATTCGACTTCAGTAAAACCCACTAGAAAATCATATACATTTTACAATACAATACAGTACCAAATTTTCAATAGCTTTTCTTTGGAGTTTCACTAAGTTTTCAAGCGAATTTTACTTAATTCATTTGAACTCACTGTAAACATCATTTTTGAACGGTTTTTTTTTATTCCTGTTCGGGTTTGTCACTGCGACCAGTTTTTAGATCTATTGTGACATTACCCGTATCCTTAGTGTAGTGCATGTTGCATTACTCAATTGCCATTGAGGGGCAATAAAGTATCGATTTTGATACAGTTTTTGTTTTGTTTTCTTAGAAGGATTCAGCGACCCAAAAACTGTCAGAGACACATAAGTTTGCTTTTGAGACTGACCAAAATTTAATTTTTGTTTCGCCGTCTTATGTGCTCTCTCTTGTCCGGAATCCTTGTTGGAAACTGATATTACGCAGAGGAATAGCAAACAAGAAAAGGAAAATAAAAGTTCAAAAAATCAGATGTAATTTAATGTAATGTACCAAAAACCTATCAGCATGAATTTAGTAAATATCACAAAAACGTTCCCACTCTTCCGTTACGTCCCTTTTACTACGACCAGGCTTGTTCGCACTGAGCGTATGAAAATTATGCTCTATTGATTTACACCACCGAAATCATTGTATTTATGAAATCTTCCTATCTTACCACACTATAGTACCACACTGAGCACACGGAGAGGATTTCACTCGGGTGAATTTTAACGCTCCGTGCGGAACTGCGTTGAGGTTTTTTGACAGTTCGAAAAGACATTTAAATTATTTCAACATCCTTCTATCAGTTAAGATAGGAAGATTGCATGAATACGATAATTTTGGTGGTGTAAATCAATAGAGCATTAATTTCATCCGCTCAGTACGGACACGCTTGGCCATGACCATTGCAAAAGTAAATTATATCTGCTAATACCGCATTAATGAAAAACTTCCCCATCTTAGGGGTTCAACAAACAGTTCTATTCTTCAAACTAAACTCTTCTTCCTCATAGAAACAGCTGAATAAATGTTTACTCGAGTTTTTGAATTTAGTCTCACAAAACTTTTCAAAATCTTACAATGAGATGAACCTCTTTAGTAAATAAATCTCTTTGGTAGTCCGTACCACAATATTTAATTCTGTAAATCGGTTTTAATCACTATATTGATGCCGTGATTAATGAAATAGAACGAGATGAGAGATAATAATTAGAGAATATCTCATTATAGATAAGTCACCGAAAGATTTGTAGGAAATCATGGCTTGAAGCTATACGAAAAAGATTACCTAGTTGAATATACTCGAAGTATTTTTTTATCTTAATTTCCAAAAAAAAAAACAACCCTAACGGAAAATACAATACAAATACTATTATCGTTTTTTTATTTAATTTTCTACAAAAAGGACCACCCTTATGCAAAATAAAAGAAGCACCCAAAAAAAAAAAGATTCAAAATTTTAAAAAGAAAATAAAAGATTTTATGAATAATTGAGGATATGCCCGGGAGGGACAGGAGAAGCAGAAAATCGCAATGGTTGTTACGCCCTTTCCACATGTTGGTCTAGGAATATCTTAACAAAGTGTTACATGCCAATAAAGGATCATGGTTTTAAACTATACAAAAATATGACTGGTAAGTTGTCTGGAAATATTTTCTTGTTCTTAATTTCCATCTCAATGAACCACCCTAATTAAAAATAAATGAGCCACCCTAATGAAATATTATATATATTCAACATTGAAAATGACTTACAGGTATATAAGTGATTTTTTAATACTATTATCTTATTTTTAAATTTTTCTACAAAAAGGACCACCCTAATGCAAAATAAGTGAACCACCCTAACGATATATGATATATAATATGCTAGCAGTTGCCAACGATGATATAAGACATGTTCCAGTACTATTGCTATGAATATTTCAGCAACTTAATTCAAATCCTCCATTTCAAATTCATTTTACTCCCCCAACTCAAAAATTTTCTAAGTCCAAAAAGTCAATTTTTTTCAAAAAAATTTTTTTTGAGATAACACCAGATCTCGACGTTTCATGCACTTTCAAGGCATTTGGCATCAAAAAAAAATTTTCGATTTCGAAATTTTCATGTATCCCTACCTTGGGATATTTTTCGTGTTTCAAAACAGCCAAACTTTGACCGCTTTGGGCCACTCCTTAGCGAAGTCCGATTGAGCTGAAATTTTGCATGGGGACTTTTTTTGAGGAGACGAAACTTTTGAGCACTACCTGTTTTTGAAATTCGATGGTCAAATTTTTCCCATACATTCCATTGGCACCCTACTCTACATGTTAAAACATAAACATATGCATGCGGTTCGTTGTTTAAAACTTTTTCCACAAGCATCGGATCGCTTTGCGGTCTTCAACAAAGTTTTTCAGTACGTCCTAGGCTATCATTCTACTGTATCGGTTAGAAAGTTTCAGACAAACTTTTCCAACTTATGACTAAAATGCAAAAAAGTATGTTTTTCCATACAAAATCCCATACAAATTTCATTTGCAATGCGCAAAGTGTAGACGCAACCGATCGTGCTCAAATTTTGCACAGATACTCAGGACCCGAAACGGAACCAAAAAAGCTCTGATCTGAGAAAACGGTTCCGATGACCCACACTACTACTCATCATCTACCCTCTTCCCTACAGTCTACCCTACCCTCAACCCTAACCTTCCACTCCACCGTTTACCCTACCCGCTACCCTACCATTTATCCTGACCCTCTACCTCACCTACTACCCTTTTACTCATCTAGCCGACACCGCTCAAACGTCAAATTTCGTGTAAGAGTAAGCAGGCCAGTATAAATTCGTACAGTTACCCAAAGATACCCATATTGCATGGTATCATAGTTCAAACTACCATTCCGTGGACGCCATCTTGGATATGGTACGTCATCTTGGATTTCAAAATGGCGTCGGATATTTATTTTTGAATTCTACTCATCAAGCCTGATAGAAAAATACCCATATTGCATAGTATTATAGCTCAAACTACTATTATATCATGGCCGCCATCTTGGATTTCGAAATGGCGTCGAATATTTATTTATAAATTTATACTCCAGTCAAAATGTTCACCAACACAATCGTGAAAGCGGCATGTTTACCTTTTTATGAAGTAAATCGGGTTAAAACGCTTATTTTAGATTAGATCTCATGAATGTGTTGAGCATGAAAAAGCGGTATAAATTGTTAATTTTGAATTTGAGAATGTCGGTATTTAAATTAAATTCTTATAGAATATTAATTCTTTGTAAAAAAAAGACACACAACACTTCTTTTCGCAAACTTTCTTTTTCAATGTGTGTTTTTCTTCATTTGAGTCAATGTTAGTATTGGAGTGCTCTGGTTGCTCACGATATGTGGCAACAAAATCAGATCACCGTAGCACCCCGTCAAAAATCGTCAATAGTTCGATCAATCTAGAAATCCTCTATATGAAGATGAGCGGAGGTTACATTTGTCGATTCGGCAACGCTGATTGTTTTGTTTACTTGCCACAAAGCTAGCTGTTCAAACTTTGTGCGTGACTTTGTTATAGTGTAAGTTGTTTTGTTTACCTTTGCTAATTATGGTCGAACATTATTTTCCAAAAATTTGAAAAATTAGCAGCACAATCGCTAAGACATCTGCAATGTATTGCAAAGAGTAGCTTTTTTATAACGCCAGAAGTGAATCAAGCAACAGCAATGGAAGTTTTTCAAGAAGAGCAGCTACAAAAGTTTCTTCATGAGTTCTTAAACGCAGAAAGAATTGAATATTATCTTTTCTACTACAGTTTCATATGCCATCAGTTTTTTTATATTAAAAATAAATAATTATACTTTGTTTAGTACTGGTTACAATACCGTGAAAACGACGCATTCCTACAAACGATAAACATGTTCGTTTGGCTCGCATTTTGACAGTTCTCTCTGCACGATTGGCTCACAATGGCCGCTTCCGCTTCTGTATATCTCTATAAGGTGAATATATAAAGAAGCCACACCTCGAATTTTCAAGAGCACAAATCTGAAGAACCGAATGTCGGTTCGAGCTGAAAAGTTGATCGATTGGTCATCACCAGCGGGATTACTAGTTCAAACCAAACATATTTAGGGGAAAGCGGGACATAACGCCCTGGCTAAGCTTGTATGGTCACAAACATCTTCTTCTTCTTCTTTTTACGAATGGCCAGCTGCCAAACTAGGGCAAGCAGGGATGGCACAGCTGTATCAGCTATACGGCACTTGCTGGCTTTGTTTAGTGTGCCCTACCGACCCATTTGATTTTGCTGTGAAACGTTTCGTAACGCGATTCTCATTACAAAGCGTTACCAGCAAAATCAAAGGGTCTGTTGGGCACACCAAACAAAGCCAGTATGTGCCCTATAACTCCAACGATGTTTGTTTATAGTCAATGGATCATTGATGCCGACTTTTCCGCTACTCACCGCATCAAAACAAAAGCGCCACGGTATATGGACGATAACACAGTGACAGCAGTCGAGTTACGTCAAACATACAAGGCTACGGTGGCGCTATCTGTTCGTTTCATAGCGGCCGTTTTAGTTATTTTAGTGATCCATTGACTTTCGCTGTCAGGGCATTGCAGTTTCATAAACATCAAATGTTGCTATTTTAAGGTCGTATTCTGCCTTTGAGAGCAGTTTACTCCCTTGCCCCTAGTTCCTCTACTTTAAGTTTTGGTCCGCGAGAAACCAAAATTTCCCATTCAACTAACCAATTCTAAAAAGTGTTACCTTTTGGGTGCCGGAAAATTGTAGGAGGCAAAACGCCTTTTTAGGTAAGGCAAAACGTCCGCTGGCATTTTCCGCTTTGACTTGTAGTGAAATACCTGGAGGCTCCATCGATTTCTTCCTAGCAACAAATGAAGGGGTAGAAGGAGAGTGGCTGTTTAATGGGGTATCGCGCCACTTGGGCGGTGGCTTCTATATTCGTCTGTTTTCCACTATAACTCAGTCAATTTTGAACCAATTGACTTGAAATGTTGTACACGGGTAGATACTACACCTATCTCACCACATTCCAAAAGTTGTGTCAATTGGTTCAAATTTGACTGAGTTATAGTGGAGAACGGACGAATATAGAAGCCACCGCCCAAGTGGCGCGATTCCCTATAACCTGGGCGCAATTTCTTAAATTCTGTGCGCATCAAATTAGATAATCTTTCCAAATGTGGAAAATCGTCGCTTTTCTTTTGACAATATCAGCCGTTCTTGGGCTTAATCTGCTCAATTTTAGTTCTAGTTTGCTTGCCTTTAACGAAAACCTCCACAATATGATGCAATCGCGTGAAGGCGTATTGCTCCCGGGGGGCGTTTTGCCCACAGTTCCCCTACGTGAAAACTAGTGCAGTTAGCTAAAAAATATCACATCACTTTGTTCAATTTTGAAAAACTTCGCCCGTTAAAAGTTGGCGCTTATGTAAATATAATAATATATGGATCATTTTGAAATTACTTAGCTTAAAATATCAAAATAATATTTCTCGTGATTCCTCCTAGGCAGTGTGTCAAAAATTGGCCCAGAAGTGCAGAATGGTAATCATATTCGAGTCCTGTACTCAGTTTTAATGGACTTTTTTTAGAATAGGGCTCCGTGATCTATGGATTTTGAAAATTTTAGGTTCATTCCACTAAGAACCTCATTACACTAGTTTACAAAATAAAATGAAAGTCGTGAACTTCTATCAACGATCAAAACTTTTGACACATAATTATGTGCTGATATCAAGATCCTGCTTCAAAAAAATTAGAGTAAAATAGTTTTTGAGTTTTTCCTGTAAATTTTAAAAATACGAAATTTACTTAAAAATAAATATTTTTCGTTGCGGTCAACAAATTTTCAATCTTTTTGCATAAATGTTAAGCTGAATATAATATGTTTCGATCATCTGAACATAATGTTTGCATCAAATTAGTGCGATTCGAGATATTATATAATATATTGGCCAATCTCCTTAATGGGTTATACATGTTGAGGTCGAGCACAACCTCGGTTTTTTTATTCTTTTAAAAAGTATGGGTTCAAGATATAACCACAGACAAACAGACGTAACACTTGCGAAATTTCCATCGACCACGCTTTTAACGATCATTTTGAAATTTCACAGTTGTAGCTTTCACAACCAGAGGCGCGCGCATCGTTTTTCTATGCGTTTGACGTTTCACACTAGCGCTTGACGATATTGCACAACACTGATTCGTGCAACTTTTCCACCAGGTGATGGTAGTGTGAACTGGGCGATGGATTTCCATGAAAACCATTCAAGGTGTTACGTCTGTTTGTTTGTGATATAGCGTTTTGCGCCTCGCTCCCTTACCGAGTTCAAAAATGCTGTAAACTAGTGTTATCTATAAAGAGAGCATTCGGTTGGACCGATTAGGCAGAGGACATTTCAAAAACTTATGAGAAATAAAATCCATCGTCGTCACTTCATCCCTGGATGGAGTTGTCGAACCGAAAAAAAAAAATGAAGCGTGCCATCAATGAACGTTCGTTGCCGTTGCCATCCGTCTGGCACTACCAAGGCTTGGAAAGTTTCACGTCTCCCGATCGGTCGGTCGGCCGATCGTTGGTGGTTCTCCATATCAGCTTTCATATCGCTTGCTCATTCCGAGTCTTAAATGGGTCAGTAACGCGATTGTATCACTTTTCATCGGTTGATCGTCATGCATATTTATTTTTTTTATTTTTCAGAATAAGTATGCCTTCCGGGCGCGCGCGGTATATACAAACATCAGGTGACGCTTTTTGGTAGTATAGTTCCCGTTTTCAATCACCGTCGTTTTAAGAACTGACGAGAGGTGGAATGCTGAACGCTTACTTCTGTAATGGTGTTGCCAATCTACAGGTGGCCTAATTCAAACCGTCACGAAAGGCGCGCTTCGCGTTGTGGGTTCATGCGTGGCTAAGTGCTAACTGTGACCGCGTCACCACATGTGCTAATTCAAATTCATAACGGACTGTCCAGTTTAAGAATTACAGATAATCCCGTGGACAAGATTTCCAAGCTGAAACCAGCATCATGGTTGATTTTTGTGAAGGTATATTTACATATGGCAGTTTGATGGAAGACATGCGGCAAAATGTTGTGGTAGTTTGTCTGGTGTGGTCAAATGTTAGCACATTATTATTTTGCAATGAGATTCGTTCAAATTCCTCAACCTAGAATTCTAGTTATCAATAGCGATTTACATAAAGGGTAATTGGTAGCTACTGTTTCAATAAACACGTTAAAGTAGACCACATTTTAAATTTTTAATTGTATGGGAAGGCAAGTCGAATCTCTATTTATAATGAGTTACTAAACAACCGCTGTCCAATTCGAGATGTCAAGATCATCATACACACTTAATTTGAAATGCCGGGATCTCAGCATTTTCTCAAACTTTCGCCGAGAACCGCACAGCCGAGCGCTCGGCAAACAACAACATAAGGGGTCGTTCAAATATGACGTCCATCATTTAGGGGGGAGGGGGGGTCTGAGAAAGTGTGACACGCCATGTATAAGGTATACGAAAAAGCGTGACAGTGGGGGGAGGGGGGGTCTAAAAATCCGGAAAAATGATGGACGTCATATTTGAATCGACCCTAACCGAGATCTCAGCAACTTTGACAGTTCATTACTGAGGTTCGGCAACTGTTTTGCTGAGAATCAGCTAACAAATGCAGATTTAACTGAGATACCAGTTTTTGAGTTTGCTGAGTAGTCGGCTGTGCGCGGAAAGCCGAGCCCGCGAATATTAGGTAGGTCCAGGAGGCCAGGAGAAGGAATTCATACCGACGATGATTGAAAACTTCAGCGCTCACCAGCTGACCAACGAAAACGGCCTAAGAACGCAGCACTTTTTCCCAATATAGCCTCCCTTATCTTGAAGAAAGCATTGCTCTGACATGGTCATGGTCAAACTGCGACCAAAACATTCCGTCATCAACAATGTACGGTACCGGCGATCGCCACGGTACAACCTAGAGCGACTGAAGCAACGAGAAGTCACTTTAACATACACGTAGAATCACGAGGCAGCGCTGCCGGACAACAGCGAGCTCGATGTGGCCCCTCTAGAGGACTGTTGGAGAACAGTAAAAGCAGCCATCAACGACACAGACGAGAGACGAGAAGTGCAGAGCGATTTTGGAGCATGAGCATAGCATGAGCATAGATGACCGTACTATTCGTAGTTGCTACTCCGTGATTGACCAGAACAATCGAAGTTGCACAAGGAACCAACAGACGGAGCTTGGGAGTAGCTTACCGTCCTCAATGTGCATCTTCGAGAATTCCAAACTTTATTAGGTCAATAACGGCGCCGGCCACGTCCTTACGGTCATCGAGGAAGGAAAGGAATGTTATTATGACGTGCGTTGCTTACTAAAGACCGAGATCACCTCTGCGTCTCCACGTCTCGAGAAGTGCAGAGCGATTTTGGAGGAGAAGAACGCAGCACTGGCGGTAATCCTGCAGCAAGGAACCTCGCAGAACGTGGAACGTTACGAACAAAAGCGGAAACAGCAGACCCGCCTCTTTCGGGGGGAAAAAGCGCCGCCTGGAAGAAGCGGAGTGTGAGGAAATGGAACTGCTGTGTCGTTCCCATAAAACATGGTAGTTCTGCCAGAACCTTAACACATCCCGCAACGGCTTCGTGCCGTGAGCCGTAATATGCAGGGATAAGGACGGAGGCCTCTTGACGGACGGACGTGAGGTGATCGAAAGGTGGAGATACTTCAATGAACACCTGAATGGCGTGGAGATCGGGACAACGGAGGGAACTACTACGCCAATGCAGCAGCGGACGGGAGGGAAGTTAAACATGCCATTCTCCAGCTCAAAATCAAACAAAGCCGCTGGCAATCCCGGGTAGAGCGAAATGGCAAATAAAGGGCAAATTTTATTATTAAAATAGAATGTTTGAATGGTAAAATTTGAAATTAGTTTGTTTGAAATGAGAGTTAAAATAACAAAAATAATAACTAAATTTCTATGGCATAACAACTGAAGAAAAAATGATTTTGCTATTGTAATATCAAAATAATAGCAAAAATAATGTCAAAATAATAACATATTTTAATATGATGGTAAATAATGTTATTGTTTTGATATTGTGGCAGGATAGTAATGTCTAGTCATGATAGTAACATTTGTTATCATAATGTTATTACACTATTTAATAATAACTCGCCAATCACAAGTTTAACCATGATAGCATATTTTGTTATTTATATGTCATCCTGAGTTATTCACAAAAAACTAAAGAATTGAAAATTTAGATATGATGATAGAATATGTTATTCTTTAGTTATTGGTTTGTTATTCACCTCTACCCTGGAAGGTGTAAATGGACCCAAAAAAGTTGGCCACCTGTCTGCACCGATCTGGGATGTGGGAAACCGTACAGCTACCGGAGAAGTGCAAGAAAGGAGTTATCAGCCCCATTCACAAGAAAGACGACCATTTGGCATGTAAGAACATCAGAGCGATCACCATTTTGAATGCTGCCTACAAAGTGCTATCCCAGACCATTTTTCGTCGTCTGTCACCTAAGACAAATGAGTTCGTGGGAAGTTATCAAGCCGGCTTCATCGACGGCCGGTCGACAACGGACCAGATCTTCACCATACGGTAAATCCCCCAGAAATGCCGTGAATACCAGGTCCTATCGCCTGTTCATTGACATCAAAGCGGCATACAACAGTATCGGATCGCGCAGAGGTATGGAGAATCATGGACGAAAATAGCTTTCCTGGGAAGCTGACTAGACTGATTGAAGCAACGATGGACGGTGTGCAAAACTCTGTAGGGGTTTCGGGTGAACTATTCAGTTCATTTGAATCTCGCCGGGGACTGCGACAAGGCGATGGACTCTCATGCCTCCTGTTGCGAATAGTTCCTATACGTTAGGGTTTTGTGGAACTGGCAACCCTGAAGCGAGAGCGACGTTCGATAGAGCAAATGTCTATTGGAAGTAGCGTATAAAGAGCAGTGCGTTTTAGTTCGTGAAAGGCAGAACAACGATGGATTGTGCACTGTTGGGAGATTTGTGCGTGAACTAATACTACAACGTAAGATAGTTTATATGGTAATTATTAACTGTTAAATTAATTATACTTCAATAAATTTGCAGTTTTTGAAGCTGCTTGAAATAGAAGCTGCTTTCAAAATGGTATTCTAGTTCCGAAAGTACCACACGCCCCAACACCTCCTCTTCAACATCGCTCTGGAAGGTGTGATGCGACGAGCCGGGCTGAACAGCCGGGCAACGATTTTCACAAAATACGGTAAATTTGTGTGCTTTGCGGACGACATGGACATTATCGTCAGAACATTTGGAACGGTGACAGAGCTGTACAGTGTACACCCGCCTGAAACACGAAGCAGAAAAGGTCGGACTGGTGGTGAATGCCTCAAAAACTAAGTACGTGCTGGTAGGCGGAACCGAACACGACCGGATCCGATGATGGAGAACGGCAGCCACCAACCGTGTATTATGGAAAAAAAAAGTTGAATCAGTTTTATCTTGAATTTGATGTAATACTAAATAAATAAATGAATTGATGAATAATTCCCTTGCATTTTCTTTATATGTAATATTTTGGACATGTGTGTAAATAAATGTATGTACATTAGCGTGGGTCATAGAGGTCGTTTTTTCAGATCAAGGTTTTTTTTTACTCCATTTCTGGTCCTAAACGACTGTACACGATTTGAGCGCGATCAGTCATACCTACACTTTGCGCGTCGCGATTGTAATTTGTATGGGATTTTATATGGGAAAACTAACTTTTTTGCATTTTCCTTATAAAAGAATAAAATTATTTAACCGATTATGTAAAAGTATAGCCTCAGATGTCCTGAAAAACTTTGCCGAAGACTGCAAATCGATCTGAGTCTTGTAACAAAAGTTATAACCTACTGATCGCCTAAGTGTGCATATCTTTTAATATGTAAAAGAATAACATCAACAATAAAATCTCAATTTTTGGCCTGACTTTCGAAGAGTGTATCTTTTTCCACATGCTTCGGATCGCTTTGCGGTCTCCGACAAAGTTTTACGATATATCCTGGTCTATACTGTAACATTGGCGGTTATATGGTATAGGACAATTTTGAGCAACTTTCAAGAAATATGCGAAAAAGTATCATTTCCCATGTAAAATCCCATACAAACTTCAATCGCGATGCGCAAAATGTAGGCTAAATCAATCATGCCCAAATTTTGCACAGTTATTTGAGACCTCAAAGGGCATCTTAAAAATTTTGATCTGATTGAATCTGAGCAATTTTAAATTTTCCCATACAACGTTGACCCACCCTAATGTACATATCAAAATGTGTCGTAGTATAGCAAACAAAAGAAAAAAAGTTCCCTTTTGCTGGAAAATGAGTTGATAATTTAGATGCGGATGTGTGGAAAGATGATGAGCTCACAATACTACTTCAAGTATAACAGTTTTATCAGGTAAAAATAAAATTTTCAAAAAAATCAGGGCAAGAAAAGCTTTAAAAAAACATTATACATCCCAGTACAGTTTTTTTTTATCTTTATTAACGAGATTTTCAGCCCAAAGCCCATTACAGTTAAATTGTAAATTTAAGTTATTGTAAATATGTTGATGAGCCGCTGAGAACAAAAAGTGACTTTATATCATGTTGGAGTAAAACATAAATTTTACATAGTTGGCCCTGGTAGGGAAATAAATTAAATTTTATGTAATTTTTGGGACAGTCATTAATTAAAACAAATGCCTACAATGACTAAGCTGAAAAACATGACACCCAGTCGGAGGCGAATGACTATTTGTTAAAACCTCGTTAATAAATAAATAATAATAATAATGACACCCAGTGTTGGGTTGGTTACGTCACATGGATGCCGGAATTATTTTCATCATAAAAGGTCGATTGTACTGCAAAAATGTAGACCTTCTTGAATGAATTCGTGAAGTCTTTAAAAGATTTGCCATAGCTAGATGAGTCACGAGATTCAGCGACTGTACAAATGCAGCCCACATTTGTCAGCAAAACTAGTCATTGCATATCCTGCAGACTCACAACGCAGTGGAAATCAGGTCAAGAAACTCGGATCTCCCCAAGCAACGTGATTCATCTTCATCATCACCACCGTCAACCTGACCACCTCCATCGATTCAACTCAGCACAGCACAGCACAACACCACCGGCAGCAACAGCACCAGCACGAGCATAATCAGCGCACCTACAGTACGGGGGGTGTTATAATAACTGTAACTTAACACATATTCCCGGTTGCATCGCATTCCGGGGCCTTCAAAACTAGTTCTGTGTGCCGTCTGGATCCAGTTTCTTCTGTGCCATCTACTCACTGGTGCATCCACTTGTTTAGTGCACTTTCCGCTTAAGCCTACTGGGTCACACTGGGCTGATGATGTTTTGAGCCTTTCTCTGAGAGTTTCTTCTCGTGGAGGTCCAAGTTTTTATTTTAAAAACACACTGCAATTGTCTTTGGCTTTTCTCTTTTGTTTTTTGTCGCCACTAAATATGCCGCTAATAGCTCGAAGGTGTGAAGATTCGCCACAAAGTCAAGCCCATTTAGCACTTCATGAATGTATGGAAAACGCACCTTCAAGTGCCACATTTCTCCCCGTTGCGTTGCGTTTTCATGCACTTTTGCGGCTGCTCCGACATATCCAACCAAATGATTAAATCCAACCATTGCGATTCATGATTAGTCATTTAAATTAAAGTAAAAGTTTTCTATTTTCGTTGTAGTCGATGTTGCGCCACGGACGTTAACGTTATGCACTAAAAACCCCCTAACGCCCCGAACTTTCAAATTTAATTCACAGCTATTACGAGCAATCCGACCGTTGTCCGACGACGACGCAGAGAGAAATCGTCCAGAACTGTGTGAGCTGAATAGCAAAAAAAAATCCACCTACCAACTCTCAACACCTTCACCAAAATGCAAATCCAACGAATCAATGAGAACTCACTTATCACTTTGGCCACTTATCCCGGTAGATATATTCTTCAACCACTTTCAATCAACTCGATGGCCCACGTCTGCACGGGCCCGGAGTCAACTCTACAATAAAGTTACTTAACATTGCTCTTGAATACCTTGCCCCAACGTTCCCAGCCAAGCTTTCTTTTCTGTCTCTCTTTTGTTCGAACCATTCTATCAGCTCTTTCTTTTGGTGAGCTTTTCATCGGCTTCCGATAGCGAGTTTCCTCCTCTACGGTGTCGGCGGCGACGGTCGGCGGCGTCAACGCCAATAGCCGTCTCCCTGAATCATGGATGTAGGCGGTATCCGGAGAGCTGTGCAGAATGTTGAGGCAAGAAATTGAGACGACCGGAGGTAAAGTCGGTTTAGATACGGATAAATTATCGTCCGACACGTGCCCAACTAAAAACAGCGCGTGTAAATAATTTGAAATTAAAACAATTTTAGAGTCCGCCAAATAACCTCAGATTTTTCTTTACGTGAAAGATTGATTGTATAGACTGTTCAGGAAATAATAAGCACAACCTTGCAAGGATAAATCTTATTTTCACAAATATCCTGCTCTTATACAATTGAACATCAAATAACGGTAATCAAAAGTTACATTTGACTCTTGGTTTATAAGTGGCGGAACATTCGTTTTGCACAAATTGCACTATTTTTCGTCTATGTAAAAAATTACACTTGAATCTAAAAAAAAAAAAAAAACATTCAAGATATTAACACTCTTCTATTAACGCATCTATCAGACAATAAATAATTTTAGATTAAAATATTGTTGTTTTGGACCAGAAAACTCCATTCAAATTCAAAAATATTTTTTTCCAAAAACAAATTTTTACAATCGTTAAAACAAGTCTCATAAATCATACTAGAGCATGTGTGAAACTACTATTCAATATAAGAATAAGTAGGATACATGTACCAATTTGGGCTGTAAAACGGTGACTCGATAAGGAGAGCGCCCAACATAGCTCTGGTCCTCACAAGTTCATACCTCATGCTTCCACGGGTCAAGTGATGACAATGACCGCCAGCTAAGAGTTGTGTGCTTAGCTTATAGTGCAACATGGGCACTGTTGTCCTTCTGACTTCAGCTAGATTGAGGATGTACGACCCGAGCGTCTGTTCACCAAAGAGGTGCGGCTCAAACAGCGTCTGTTGTGGCATCCAGCGGCTGAGTAAGAAATGCTGCATCACGCCCAGCTAGATCCAAGGTGGTAGTCCCATCAGCGTGATCGTCCCAGTGTTGGTTGGGACGTTAAACAGAACTGGCACGAAGGCCCTCCGGCAAGACAGGAGTGTTGGCGTAGGCCCAATAAGCCACCCGTAAAAAATCCCCATTGCGCATAACATAGGAGAAAAAACGATTCGATACAATCGGCAAAGACCCACTCAACGAAATAATGACTACGATTGGAAACTTGGAACATGGAATTGCAAGTCACTAGGTTTCGCAGGATGTGACAGGATAATTTACGACGATCTACATCCCCGCAACTTCGACATCGTGGCGTTGCAGGAACTTTGTTGGACTGGACAGAAAGTGTGGAAAAGCGGGCATCGAGCGGCTACCTTCTACCAAAGCTGTGGCACCACCAATGAACTGGGAACAGGATTTATAGTGTTGGGCAAGATGCGACAACGTGTGATCGGGTGGCAGCCGATCAACGCATGGATGTGCATGTTAGGAATTAAGGGCCGTTTCTTCAACTACAGCATCATAAACGTCCACTGCCCACACGAAGGGAGACCTGATGACGAAAAAGAAGCATTCTACGCACAGTTGGAGCAAACATACGCTGGTTGCTCGCCGTGTGACGTGAAAATCGTTGTCGGCGACATGAACGCGCAGGTAGGAGGGAGGAAATGTACAGACCGGTAATCGGGCGAAACAGCCTGCACGCCGTATCCAATGATAACTCCAGTGGTATGGTAGTCCGAAGCACCTTCTTCCGCCGCAAAGATATCCACAAATCCACCTGGAGATCACCCGACCATCAAACAGAAAACCAAATCGACCACGTTCTAATCGACGGTAAATTCTTCTCAGATATAACCAATGTCCGCACATACCGCAGTGCGAATATAGATTCGGATCACTACTTAGTCGCTGTATGCATGCGCTCAAAACTTTCGACGGTTATCACCACGCGTCGAAGTTGAACGCCGCGGCTCAACATCGAGCAGCTGCGTAACGTAGAAGTGGCTCAGGACTACGCGCAGCAGCTAGCAGTTACCCTACCAACGGAAGAGCAGCTTGGCGCAGCTACACTTGAAGATGGCTGAAGGGACATCCGATCCGCCATAGGTAGTACCTCGGCTGCAGCACTAGGCTTTGCGACTCCGAATCACAGAAACGACTGGTACGACGGCGAATGTGAACACTTGAAAAACTAGAAGAATGCAGCATGGGCGAGAATGCTGCAACACCGTACGAGAGCGAATGAGGCACGTTAGGCGATGAACAGGCAGAACTCAGTCTTCTGAATGAAGAAGCGCCAGAAGGAAGAACGAGATCGCGAAGCGATGGAAGAGCTGTACCGCGCTAAGGACACACGAAAGTTCTACGAGAAGCTGAACCGCTCGCGCAGATGCTTTGTGCCCCAAGCCGAGATGTGCCGAGATAATCAAGGCCCGTGAATCAAAATTCAACAATCGCGCAACAATAACGACAATGTCGCAACCTGAATTTGTTGCGACATACTACCCAATGCGACATTGGTTTGTCCCAACTTGAGCGGAATAGGACAAAGATCGTGCATCTCGAGTTTAGAGATTTTTAAGGCTTGCATTGTGATTTTCGAGCGGTAACTTCGAGTCGGTAAACACTGCAACGCTGCTGAAGATGTATCATCAAAAAAGTTCGATTTTGGGTTGGTAATAATTGATTACTCACGAGTTGAAAAGTACGCAAGAAATTCAGCTTCGGCTTTGTCTGCAACAAAAATTTTCGAGATCATATCATTATCTGTTACCAGTTGGGATAAAGAGTAATCGCCGCGTCTTCTTTGTCGCTTGTTTCGTGCCTCGTTTGTCTGACAATTCTCTTCACTGATCACGGGAATATTCTCACGAGCGAGCGTGAGCACGACGACGTTGCAAGCACCGAAGGTGGCACGGTAACAGATCTAGTAGTTCGTGCACGGTACGAAAGATTTCCAGCCCCTGATCTCCAAGAGATTGAAGAGGAGGTTAGCCGATTGTAAAACAACCAAGCCGCTGGAGCAGATCAACTACCAAGCAGAGTTGCTCTCTGTCAGGCAAACCGCCGACTATTCCCGAAATCTGACAGCTTTTTGATTAAATAATTCAAATCGTTCATAGGTGATCTAGTACTCCACGCCAATTTGATCAACGTGGAGACGATAAGAACGACGCCACATGTTTACATCCAAAATAGATGTTTACATGGGTTACTAGCCTGCCTTGTGATTTTTATGCCGTGGGCTGACTGTGATCCAAGTCAACGTGTGCTCTGTTGAGTCACCGCCACTTTTCTTTTCCCATCACAACTGGACTGAATGCGATGGCGGGTAGATATCACTGATAGGCCATCCTTAAAATTCGTTTAAAATCAAAATAAACACTTAAAGTGATGAAATTTGAATATGCGGTACATAATAACAAGTTGATGGTCATTAATCATTTTGAGTTTTGGCCAAAATCGCTAAAATATCAGTTCAGTTGCTATGATAGTACTCTGGAGTGCGGGTAGTATCAAGTCGTTGCCAGTCACTATCGTTTTGATATTGATCGGTCTACAGTGATAGTGACGGTGGTTGTCAACTGACATGACTGATATTTCGCAGCTCTGTTACCAAGCGAGTTACTAAAATACGGTGGAGAAGCACTGGTGAGAGCACAACACTGGTTCATTACCAAGATCTTGGAGGAGGAAGTATTACCGGAGAAGTGGATAGAAGGTATCTTGTGTCCCATCTACAAAAAGGGCGACAAGTTGGATTGCGGGAACTACCGCGCGATCACACTACTGAGCGCTGCCTACAAGATACTCTCTCAAATTCTATGCCGCCGTCTATCACCGATTGCCAGCGAGTTCGTGGGGCAATATCAGGCTGGATTCATGGGTGAACGCGCAACAACGGACCAGATGTTCGTCATCCGGCAGGTGTTACAGAAATTCCGCGAATGCAACGTGCCCACACATCACTTGTTCATCGATTTCAAATCGGCGTATGATACAATCGACCGAGAACAGCTATGGCAGATTATGCACGAATACACATTCCCGGACAAACTGATACGATTAATCAAGGCGACGATGGATCGAGTGATGTGCGTAGTTTGAGTATCAGGGGTACTCTCGAGTCCCTTCGAATCTCGCAGAGGGTTACGGCAAGGTGATGGTCTTTCGTGCTTACTGTTCAGCAGTGCGTTAGAAGGTGTAATAAGGAGAGCGGGGATAAACACAAGTGGGACGATTTTCACGAAATCCGTTCAGCTGCTTGGCTTCGCTGATGGCATTGATATTATTAGCTCGTAAATTTGATTGATTGATTTATCTTTATTTGAGAGACTTTCAGCCCTTGGCTGGTTCGTCTCTTCGTAAATTTGAGACGATGGAGGAAACGTACATCCGACTAAAGAGTGAAGCCAGGCGATTTGGATTAGTTATTAATGTGTCGAAGACAAAGTACATGATGGCAAAGGGCTTCGGGGAAGAAATCGAGGCGGTTGACGAGTTCGTGTACCGACAACGTTTCGTGTGCCGACAACGACACCAGCAGAGAAATTCAGAGGCGCATTGTGGCAGGAGATCGTGCCTACTTTGGACTCCGCAGAACTCTACGATCGAATAAAGTTCGCCGTAACACGAAGTTAACTACATAAGTGATCCGATTTTGTCAGCAACTTTTCGAAACATAAGTTTTTCTCTCCTCAAAAACCTAAACAGGTTTTCAAACTTTTTATTCCCCTCCTATGTTTTGCATTCCAGCTGTAGTTTGATGATCAACATGAATGAATTGATTAAAGTTTGCCCGTAAGATAACGAGAGCAAAAAGTTTGTCGCAAAATGGGGCTGGCAAAATCGGGTCCTTACTGTATCTACAAAACGCTGATTAGACCGGTAGTCCTCTATGGGCACGAAACATGGACCCTACGTGCAGAGGATCAACGCGCCCTTGGAGTTTTCGAACGGAAGGTGTTGCGTACCATCTACGGCGGAGTACAGATGGAAGACGGGACTTGGAGAAGGCGAATGAACCACGAGCTGCATCAGCTGCTGGGAGAACCAACCATCGTCCATACCGCGAAAATCGGGAGGCTACGGTGGGCGGGTCACGTCATCAGGATGTCGGATAGCAACCCGACTAAAATGGTTCTCGAGAGTCATCCGTCCGGTACAAGAAGACGTGGAGCGCAGCGAGCTAGGTGGGTCGACCAAGCGGAGGGCGATCTGCGGACCCTACGCAGAGTGCGGAACTGGAGACAAATAGCCATGGACCGAGTGGAATGGAGACGGCTACTTTGTACAGCAGAGGCCACCCCGGCCTTAGCCTGATCGGTAAGGTAAGTAATTACTGCAAATATTTTTTTAACATATTTTTTGAATCATCAATAGTCTTATCGAAATAATGTTAATGCGTAGGATTCATAAAATTTAATTTCATTTGTTTCATGGTGGAAATTTGTGCTACACTAATAAAATCATCTCAATCTATAAGTATTGATAATACTCTGAGCGCGTGCTTTTCCAATTAGCATAATCATACATTTCACCATAAATCTTGAATTGCATATAAAATTCTAGTAATGGAGCACTACTGTACATCAATTTATAAGAAATGTATCCATTACTTTTATTGCGATCAGCCAACAACATTTTTCATTGATATCCGTTCAATTTATGTAACTAGAGAGCACACCAGAATTGTTTCCAAGAAACCAGAATTTATTTTGATGAAACAATACAAAGAGTTGTGTTGGTTTCAGATTTACTGATGAGTGACAAGATATGTTTAGTAATGATCACTAAAAAACTTGTGTTGCAACGCGTAGAAAGTTACATTACCCAAGCAACACACATGTTATATAAAAGTTACGACAGCGCAAGTTTTGGTGGTATAGAAGTTTATTTAACGTTATTCCAACACAATGTTAGAATTACGTAAAATAAACTTCTATACAACCAAAACTTGCGCTGTCGTAACTCTATTATAACATGTGTGTTGCTTGGGTAAGGCTCTACCTCCTGCGCTGTTTTGGTGACTTATCAGTAATATCTACGGTTACGGAAAATTTTCTTTGATTTTGTTACGTTATACTTGCAGTTACCGCAATGTGATTAACTGTGCTCCTCAGGTGTGTACATGAATGTCAAAGCATTTCAACATTGTATTGAAACAAAACTGTAGGGTAGAGGCATTAATTTTGGCCAGTCGGGAGTTTTGGCCATAGCGCGGCATCCAGCCTGTTGCGATCTATATTGGCATAAATTCATGCCATTCAGTATCATAATTTCTATTTCATATACTTCGTTCGGAATTATAATGGTCAACTTTTCTTAACTGGTTTATTATGCAACTGAAATGAGTTGGAAAATAGTTGTATGATGCTCATTATGCAACTCATTTGAGTTGCATTATGAACATTTTGCAACTCAAATGAGTTGTATAATGAAAACATTATTGCTTGAAATTTTGTATGTAAATCGTTGCAAAACTCGATTTATTTAGCACTCTTCGTAGTTATCCAACTTGGCAAGCCTCGTTGGATAAATGTACAACTTGTGCTGAAAAATCATCTTTTTGCAAGTCGTCACATAAATAACTATTTGACTGGTGAAATCTTATAAAATATGTTGTTAACATATATTAAATCCATAGATTTTGATTAAAAACTGGAAGTAAACATATGTTTTCTTAAAAAGCAGCTCCCATATGTATTTTTGGCCAGTGCTCCTAACTTAGACACTTCCATAAGTAATACTAACTAAAGTGAGGAAAATGGCCAAAACTGACACAATGTGTATATTTTGACCAGCGCTTATTTTAATGCAATAGTTATTTATGTAACGAGTTGCAAAATGATGATTTTTACAGCACGAGTCGTACATTTACGACGATTTATAATGCAACCCAAGTGAGTTGCATTATGAATCATAATGTAACTATTTGATTGATGGAAGAAAAGTAGGCCGTTACGACACCAAAAAGGCAAGTATAAAAATAGATATTATAGGACGGAGTAGCAAAAAATATTTTTTTGCCCGTTTCTGGGTACCGTCAAGGCGCCATTCACCGTGGGGGCTCCATTCACCGTGTGCCTTCGAATATTTTTTCATTATTTCCATATTATGATTAAATGATATGACAATTTCCCTTCAATTTCAACAATACAACACTAATGTATTGTTACCATGTCAAAACGCTCATTAGAAACATTTAAAAGTATCATTTTGTCACTAAAGTGTGTTTAAATGAAGCGGGTTTCTGCTCGTTCACTGCATTCATAGTGAAAAAACGAAAACTGCGCTAAGGTGATTTAAGCGTTAAACTAAATGTAGTAACGTTTTTATTCCACCAAGAAGCAATTAAACTCACATATGAGGTATGTATTTTGCATTACCGAAGTAAGTTTAACAAGAAAGTACGATTACTCGTACTTTTTAATTGAAACAAAAAGGCACGGTGAATGGGTACCCTAAAAATCAATGGTCTCCATTCACCGTGCCCCATATTGTCCCATATATCTAGAAAAAATCGAAAATTTGAACAAGCGTTTTTCTAATAAAATCTTGCAAGTTATTACTTGAAATGAATTTAAACGAAGAAAATTCCCTTGGCTGGGTTGTTTTGATCATTTTTAAACAAAGTAGAATAAAATTTCTCAAACACGGTGAATGGGTCCCTACTACCACGGTGAATGGTGACCTACCACGGAATTAGGCGACCCTACTACCTTTTACTAATTGTACTATATCACCAAATTTTGTGAAAAATTTTCTACTTCTGTGGATATTGCTTCAATTTTAACCTATAATGAAGGCAATTAAAAGCGGCACCAACAATGTTTATAAGACTAGTGTCAAATGACAGCCCTTATTTGCCCCGAATCGTCTTAGATCCACGGTGAATGGTGCCTTGACGGTATCATCAACTGAGAAAAAGACATGGAGTTCATGCAAATCGAATTCCAAAAACGTATGAATTAAATCGATTGTTCTAAACAGCGTTTCTAATCGCAATGAAGTACACTTTCAAATATTCATGCTGCATGAAAGCTACGCTCAATGTGGGGTTCAAAACCCTTGTGTAAACTAAATACGATATTACTAAGATCGATTTCACAAATGAAAATTTTTAATGTGGTTTTTAATAAACCTTATTACTTGAGGAGCTATTTATTTCCGTATAAAATAACACACATTTAAGCTCTTTTCGCTGTTTTGAGTTTTGATAAATTTACTCATGAAACAAGTTTTATGTTACTCAAAAAAATCATGACTTGTGAGAATTTTGGCAACAAATTTTAATTCGGGACTCCGATTTTAACTAATTAGGGTGTTTTAACATTTTATTTATATATTTATTTATTTGTATTAACCCAACTGACTTTACAGTCTTATTGAATAATCTAATCCTATATAAGATTAACAGCGTACAAATGCATTCTATTTAATCACCTCATACATATTCAATAAACAACGAAAAATAACAACAATAATTATTACATAAATTATCCAAATGGTTCAAACAATAAACGTACAATTGATGATGTTTAAGGCTTCCAAGTATTCCTTTGACGGTGTTCAAATTCTCGATATTCAATTCCAACGGGTCAAGTAGACGGTTGCATTGCTAGATCCTTCCATCTCCATTTCAGCGTTATTTTGAATGAAATATACTCCAGTAGCCGGTAATTAGTTCGTCTGGAATCTAATTTCACTACGCTTAAACAGTCTGTAGTCGGGACTCCCAGGCATCTAGAAACCATAGTCGTAATATCACTCTCTGAAGTGGCGTTGCCGATGTTGGTCAACAGCAACGAAAAACAGCGATCATCCAGTATTGTTTGCCTGTCATCGCTTTGCTCTATTCGATCGTTCTGATTTCGTTCCCCTTCGTAGCCGTAGGTTTCGTTTGTTCCGTTTTGCATCACAGAACTGATGGGAGTCGAATGGCGTATAGACACGTTTGCTGATGAGTTATCATTCACAGTGGTTCGCTGCAGAGTATCTAAAATTACTGATACCTCGGCTTTCAGTTCAGCTATATCCGAATGTATCCCATGTAACACAACTTGTTACAATAGTGTATATCTATATATATAAAAATGAGTTTGACTTCCCTTTGAGGCAACAAAAGTCACGAACGGCTGAACAGATCAGAATGAATCTTGCATGGTCAGATTCGAATTCGTGGTGGCCGTGTTTATATGTAAAAAAAAGTTAGGAAAATGAACTAAAAATATAAGAAAATAGACAAAATGCTGATTTTATATGACCTGGGAGGAAATCAGCACGATCGAATTGAAACCAATCTAGAGTGCGGTGCTATTTTGAGCTCAACAGTTGTCAAACCACCACAAGACGGCAAGACAAAGTTTGCTGGGACTGCTAGTATTACATATTTCAAACAAACGTCCATGTTTTGTTTCATATATCTCTCTCTCTCTCTCTCTTCTTGGCGTAACGTCCTCATTGGGACAAAGCCTGCTTCTCAGCTTAGTGTTCTATGAGCACTTCCACAGTTATTAACTGAGAGCTTCCTCTGCCAATGACCATTTTGCATGCGTATATCGTGTGGCAGGCACGAAGATACTCTATGCCCAAGGAAGTCAAGGAAATTTACTTTACGAAAAGATCCTGGACCGACCGGGAATCGAACCCGTCACCCTCAGCATGGTCATGCTGAATACCCGTGCGTTTACCGCCTCGGCTATATGGGCCTCCAAAAAAAGTAATGGATACATTTCTTATAAATTGATGTGCAGTAGTGCTCCATTACTAGAATTTTATATGCAATTCAATATGGGAAACGTATTTTCGTACACTTATATCACCGAAAAAGCGCAAAAAATGGCGGCTTTTAAAACATCTTTGATGTTACTAAAGATGTTTTTCAATACATTCTTATAACATATAATTATCTACTGAAACAGAAACATCGTAAGAACGTTGTTTTTTTTTGTAGTAAACACATCAAAATTTATCAAACGCACAATGTGCAAATTAATGTGACACTGATTGTGCTATTTCGTAATGGTTCAGAATAAATCTCCAGCCAGATATTTTATTTGTAAATGTCCATCACGACGTTTGGTCACTATGACTTAATTTCATGTGCCGTTAAAAATTTATTGTGAAACATATACTTAGTATGGGACAAACATCGAATCCTCGCTCCAATCGACTTTTTTGAATCCATTTAGGTCCCATTTGAACTGTACAAAATTTCAGCGCAATCGGTGAAACTATAATTTAGCGCAAGCGGTTCAAAGTTTTCATAGGATTTACTATGGGAAAAGTTACACTTTCAGATAAAAAATCCCAGAGGTCGCTCCTTTTCCCCTTAATTCAAATCGATCAATGCTTCTTGTAGAAAAATCATTTATGAAACTTTCCTTCGAAGACCGCAAAACGATTGGATGCTTGTGGAAAAAGTTATAGATTTATTACCAATTAGTGATCGAACGAACGGCTTTTTGTTTTGTTTTATTAGCAGCACTGTAGCTGCTGCCTTGGCTGCTGCTGTTTCTGGGGGTGGTGATGCCTCCCGCCACCCCATGCAACAACGGCAGCAGCAGTGCTGCTGATAAAACAAAACAAAAAGCCATTCGTTGGATTACTAATCGGTAATAAATCAATAACTTTTTCCACAAGCATCCAATCGTTTTGCGGTCTTCGAAGGAAAGTTTCGTTAATGTTATTTCTACAAGAAGCATTGATCGATTTAAATTAAGGAGACAAAAGGCGACCTCTGGGATTTTTTGTTTGAAAGTGCAACTTTTCCCATAGTAAATCCTATGCAAACTTTGAACCTCTTGCGCTAAATTATAGTTTCACCGATTGCGCTGAAATTTTGTACAGTTCATATGGGGCCTAAATGGGATCTAAAAAGTCGACTGGAGCGAGGATTTATTTTTTTCATACAAGCGTGTCCCACACTAATATACATTCACTTCTCATAAATTGATTCGCTTCCCGACTAGGCGAACATAACAAAATTATATCAAAATATGTTATTATGTTACACAGATTTTTTCTAACATAGGCAGTTATAATTTAGATGCAGGATGTTGTTAAAATAACAAAAATTCTAACTGAAAATCATAAGGGTTCTAACAAAAGTGTATCAGAGTTTGTTACAAATATATCAAAAATATATCAAGCCCTGTTTTAAGTTTTTGATAAAATATATCAAATTTATAATACAGTTTGATATTTTCAATTAGGGTAAAAATCAAATAGGGTAAAAACTAAATTTTTATACTCATTTTTGGGTAATTATTTAAAGTGTGTTATTCTATTTTTAGAAAATAATAGGTCACATAAAAAAAACTTTCGATTTCATTATAAAACTTACAAACCCGGACGGGAGTTGAACCAATAATCCTGCCATCGTTAATTTTCAGTCGCCTTTACCAATGAGGCTATCACAGCATCTGAAGTGAGTGGCGAAAGAAGCTTTACTGGTTCTACGTATTGCCAGTTTCCCTATTCCCCCATCTCTTGTTTGTCAGTCGCAGAACAAAAATAGACAGAGATTTGAATGCCAGATCAAACAATGAACCTCTCTCTCGTACCAACAGCGCTATCGCGGTGCGCAGACATGCGCACTGCAACATTAATAACAGTGGTGGCGTGCGCATGGCCCGTCGTCGTTTGTTGAACAAAGAGAACGACGAAAAAATAGTCAGTCGACTATTTATGATTGAGCTTCGTCATGGGGTGCCTTCTGGCGGCGTCAAAGTTGCTGTAGTCGTGATTCTTTACGGATGGAGATGATTTAATTTATTTTTTTTTCTTTGCGCTGTGAGACCGACGATCATACACGTACCTACGTGAGCGAAGGTAAAATGTGGCTTTGTTTTAATTGATCACAATTATATCATAGGCTGATATGATAACTTTTGCAGATGTTATTTAGTTTTATTCTAAGATTTAGATTATTTTTAGAAATGAAAAAGTTGACATAATGTCAAAGCAAATATGGTCGAATGATAATAGGTCGTTGTTACAAAAAACTGTTCCGTAGTTCGGTGTTTCCGTAAACTCGACTGGAAAAAAACTTTTATTTTGAACAATCCAATTCAATAAACTGAAATCAACTTACAAATTAGTTTCTAAACTATCCGATTGATCCAATCAGCCTTCCAGTGTCGATTTATGAGGCAGTTGTGAGGTTAGATACCTAGCTATGAACAAGATTGTCAAATTAGCTGTATTTCATTGGCTATTTACTCCGTACTTACTATCCCGTACTAATTTAGTTTATAATTTAGCGTTTAGGGACACTTTAGGCTTGCAATTTTAAGAATGATTAGATACATGTTCAAGTGTTGTTTGTGTGTTGCATGATCATAGATTAAGTAGCTAAATAAGAACACAATTAACATTCCACAAACCTTGAACTTACTGAAACTAACTACTAAGAATTCATGTGATCTTGTTCAATAATTATTATAGTATAAGATTGCATAGAAACGAATAATATTAAGATTAGGCTTCTTCATTAGCCGTACGACTTCACGTGATATCGATTCGCTTTTTGTTATCGTCGGCTATTATCACTTCGGCATGCTACATACAAGTCATCGTTGACATTGACATTGAAAAGACATGTGTCAATGCGGCGCAGATCCAAAGGGCCTATTGCCTGTAATCCGCAACAGTCGTAATAAAAAAAAAGTTTAAATAGAGAAATGCAATGATCAATTGAGCAGAATTATCATTCACATTTGTATTGTTTAGGATTATTTAGTACCGCATTTGCTATCTCCACGCTCAATAACATCCATTACTTCTTAATACATAGTCTGTTCGGTACTTTTTGACGTTATAATTAGAAGTTAGAATAGCAGTACTGTTAATATGATATACAACTATCTTTACTCAATTTTGAGATTTAAAAAAAACTCGTGTTTAGGTTTCTTCTTTTTTCCGTGTAGATGTTTCGCGCTTTGAAGCTACAAATTCTAGTTAATCTAAAAGTTTAAAAGTTAGTCTAAAAGAATTGGGAGTCGATTTCTTTTTTTATGACATTTTACACTAAGAGTGCATTCGCGTCAAAATTGGGAATCGTGGAAAAGTGTTAGGAATTTGCACCGTAACGGGACTGGGATATTAAATGAAGGAAATACTTAGATTAAACATATCAGCAGCTATGATACTATATTGACTCAAAAAATGAATTTGAAGCATTGAGTAAAATAAAAAATACATAAGAGTCTGATAAAATTAGTAGAAGGTGCAATGCCTTTATTTTTTACTCAATAATATGATGCAGCAGTCAATAAACTTAAGAAGATAAATAAAGTAATAGTTATTGCTGTTGGCATTCGAAATGCAAATATCAAATACGGGAACACCAAAAGATGTGAAAACTTGAACAAACTTAATAGGAGTTCCCATTAACGAAACAGCTGCTACTATATAGTACAATTCGTAATACTAACAAATCCACAAACCAGCAGCGCCTTGAAGGCCGTTATGCGATATCATTACAGCTAGAAGCTGTACTAAAGGAACTGTTTGTAAACTAACACGGCTTGTCGTGTCTACTATACAGTACGTGTTCATTGATTTTGAAGTACACTGAAGTTTTTTTTTACGCGGTTTTTTTACACGGTTTTTTTTAAAAACCGCGTTATTTCAAAAAACCTCGTAAAAAACCGCGTTATTTCAAAACCCGTCGTAAAAAACCGAGTTTTTTCAAAAACACGCGCAAAATAGTCAGGATTACATCTAACGTGACTTGATTTTTTTGGACTTTTTTTACGACGTTATTTGAAATAACGCGGTCTTTTTACGACGGTTCTTGAAATAACGCGGTTTTTTACGACGTTTTTTGAAATAACGCGGTTTTTTTTACGCGGTACCATTACCGTCGTAAAAAAAACTTCAGTGTAATCATTACGGAACATGTTTCCCGAGAGACCATGTCTTTTCAATACGCTAACTCCAACTCCGATATTAGAATAGAGGGGGTTAGAAACAAAGGGATGTAAGTGACAAAACGCCACTTTTGAGTAAATGAGGTTTGAAGTTTTTCATCAATTTTTCATCCCATGTTCCAGAAAATTTGTACTTTTGGTAATACCGCATGACCCAACCGTTCTATTCGCATAATCAATAATAAGAATAGTTTCTTATTTTAACGAGTCGAAGTTCACTCAAATCGGTTTAAAGTTGGAAAAAATAAGAGTACCTTTTAGTTTTGAGAGTACTCGGATACGCTTCCGGCATTCTGCGCAGTAAAAAAAACAGACAAAAAACGAATACATAATATTTTTATTTTTATTTTTTGTAATGTACTTAAAATTTAAAATTATTTCATATTCTGATATAATTGTGTTATTTTTCCAACGAATCATTTTATTCAGTTGTAAAAATAACAAAGTTTTAACAGAGTTTGTTTTGAATTATTTATAACAAAATTAGTTACAAAAGATTATAATATATTTTGTTATAATTTAGTTCGAAAAAGTAATAAACAGCCCATGTCATAACAAAATTATAACATAATTTGTTAGTCATATCACAATGAGATATAATTACGATATATTCTTGTTATGATCCTCTAGTCGGGTTTCCATTGGATTTGAAACAAGAGGGAGGTATTCTTTGATTTCTCTGATTTGTGCCTGATTTTGGTACAAATTTTCAGACATGCAACATGGTGGCTTCGGAACACAGTACCGTCAGGATGTTTCGGAATGTTATTTTCAATTATGATGTATTAATGCTGTCCCGACTAGAAAAATATATCAAGTTTATAACACATTGTGTTATGATGATATGAATTTTTAATATAACTTATTTTGTTATAAACTAGATGCAGGATGATGTTAAAATAACTAAAACTGTAACAAAAAGTACACCAGTCTTATCAAAATAATAACCTATTTTATTATAATCAGAACAAAATTATAACATAGTATGATATAAATTTGAGCTTCAAGAAAACTCGTTTCTATCATATTTTGATACAATTGTGTAAAATGATGTTCTGAATGTCAAAGAATCAGAACTAAATTATTTTACAATGAGTTATTGAACACCATTTATAACATAATAGGGGGATTCACTTAACAGCGTAAACTGATTAAACTGATTAAACGTCGCGATCACCAAGGCAATCTTTGATTATTTCATTCGCAAAATCATGAAACATTTCAAATAAGCAGAAAATCATGGCTTACGCAGCAATTTAATCTGTTTAGTGAGTACCCCTAATATGATACAATTGAGTTATAATTTTTTTAAACACCAATGATGTTAAACATGATTATATCACAATGAGTTATACTTATCATGGTTTGTTATAATTATGTTATATTTTTGTTAGAATCTTCTAGTCGGGGTGCTTTTAGAGTGTAAAAATTGTTATTAGTAAGGGAATTATTTCATTTTATAATTTTAAACATTTTTCTAGATGAATAATTATTGGGAGAAAAAATTGTAGATTAACAAACGGCTATATATGAAAATTTTGAAATGAAACTTTTTAGCCGGCACTGTAATTTGTCTGGCCTGTAAGAGAATAATTTAAAACATTATTAATACGTTCAAATTACATCTGTTATACATCTCAATACCATGTTTGTAAATTATCACTTGAATCGATTGGATTACGTAGAAAAAACATCAAAGTAACATATTTCAAACATCTATTTCCAAATAGCATACAACGATGAGGTTTTGGATACGTGTTTTGAACATTAGTACAACAATAACCAAATTAGAGATCAGTTCTTGGAGCGAATATGGCTGAATTAATTTCAAAAATTGCGTGGGATAAAAAATAGTGTGAAAACTGGATTTTGAGTGAGATTTAGCCGCCATGTAAATATCTAAAGTGGTTATAAGGTGACGGGAGGCTGACTTTTAAGTGACACTCATCGATGGCTTCCAACTTGTGAGACATTCATGCCTATAGTGGCCAATCTTGCTTGCGTTTATGTTTATTTCCTTGTGTTCGTCTTTTTACAACCTCGTAGCGAGGTAAGTAACCACAAATCATAAAATATTGGTGTTGGATGCAATTTTAGCTGCTATCATAGTTGCCTTGTATTTTTCAAGTGCAAGAGGTGTTTCCTAAATATTGCTTAAGTGAGAGAATGGACAGCGACGCGACAATCTCAAACATTAACGTATTTAATACGTAAAAATAACGTATACGCAACATATTTGATCACAAAGGTTATCACTGTGTGCTGCTGATGTTTTACATATCATCTTCAATTAGAAGATGACCATGGTACAAAAATATTGTGTAACCAACGTAAAATTTACTTTATTATAACTTGTAGTGAGGTGATAATCATTCCCGGTAGCTTGTTTTTGTCAAACATAGATAAACCATGATTTCAACAAAAGATGTGTACAGATACGATTATAGTACTGTACTATGACATCTTTTTCAAATTCCATTTCCAAAGATGTTTTCTGTGTTACTTGGGATTTCACTTGTTGTATCCACGGGAGCTGGCGACTTAAAATGGGCGTTTCGCCAATCGTCAAAAGCCGGTAGACATTCTGTGCACATCCATAACATACCTTGCGTTCGGTTTCGCAGTTGTTCTTTGCTCATATCGATGCATGATATGCGAAATGAACCACCACAAGGACCACTGCACACAGAACACAGCTTGAACTCGGTGTAAATACAAATGGAGCATTTTTTGCACTTCACATCTTTCTCGCGCACCGTTGATTTTAATTCGGACATTTCACGGTTTAAATAAGTCTTTATCGCAATACGTCCACTAGAAAACGATAGTGCTGGCAAATTTCTATAAAGTAGACGGAGTTGGAGCAATAATATCACCGGAATACTCAGGAAATAAACGTAAATATATCGGCGGAGAAATTAAACGTACGACAGTCGTTTCGGTTGTGAACTTTTTCCCGTCGTGAACATAAACGAATATTGTCGGGCCGCCACCAAACCGGACGTCGCACAAACAAGTCGCGACGCAACCCAACTCGCGACGTTTTTGAATCATGTCAGAAGTAGTGCGCATCCTTCACGTTGTTGCCAGCAACACAGCGCACTAGATGCGAAACAGTTGCGACACTTGTGGACCAAGAGAGTTGCAATTTTTGATTGAATGTCTGTCTTGATGAAACAGAACTGGCACGATGGCCCTCCGGCGAGACAGGAGTGTTGGCGTAGGCCCAATAAGCCACCCGTAAAAATCCCCATTGCGAATAACATAGGAGAAAATACGACTCGATACAATCGGCAAAGACCCACGCGACGAAATAAGGACTACGATTGGAAACTTGGAACATGGAATTGCAAGTCACTAGGTTTCGCAGGATGTGACAGGATAATCTACGACGAACTACATCCCCGCAACTTCGACATCGTGGCGTTGCAGGAACTTTGTTGGACTGAAAAGAAAGTGTGGAAAAGCGGGCATCGGGGCTACCTTCTACCAAAGCTGTGGCACCACCAATGAACTGGGAACACGATTTATAGTGTTGGGTAATATGCGACAACGTATGATCGGGTGGCAGCCGATCAACGCTAGGATGTGCATGTTGAGAGTTAAGGGCCGTTTCTTCAACTACAGCATCATCAACGTCCACTGTCCACACGAAGGGAGACCCGATGACGAGAAAGAAGCGTTCTACGCGCAGTTAGAGCAAACATACGATGGTTGCTCGCCGCGTGACGTGAAAATCGTTGTCGGCGACATGAACGCGCAGGTAGGAAGGGAGGAAATGTACAGACCGGTAATCGGGCAAAACAGCCTGCACGCCGTATCGAATGATAACGGCCAGCGATGCGTAAACTTTGCAGCCTCCCGTGGTATGGTAGTCCGAAGCACCTTCTTTCCCCGCAAAGATATCCACAAAGCCACCTGGAGATCACCCGACCACCAAACAGAAAACCAAATCGACCACGTTCTAATCGACGGTAAATTCTTCTCGGATATAACCAACGTCCGCACATACCGCAGTGCGAATATAGATTCGGATCACTACTTAGTCGCTGTATGCATGCGCTCAAAACTTTCGACAGTTACACTGTTGAAAATGCTTTGACATCCATGTGCACAACAGAACATGTGCTCGATGAACAAATTGAGATTTGAAATTATGAAAAGAAATGCACGTACTCCGGTGAGACTCGAACTCACGACTCCCAATTCGCTAGACGGGCGCTTCTATTCCTTCAAGCTACGGAGTCACTCGACTATCTCCGTCGCCAGCAGGCCTAGAACTGAACTCGATTCCACAATCGCACATGGTTATCTTCTTTTCACAATCCAAACCCCCTTCGGATGGGATTAGATGAACATCTAACACATTGTCTGTTGTGTACATGTATGTCAAAGCGGGAGAGGAAGTTATTTTTAATTGTCGAGAGCTTCGGGCACTGCCTTCCAATCACTTATTGGTATGGCAATTAGTGTGCAGTCGGACTCTCGACGGGTCGGTCCTCGGCCGACCGAATACGGTAAGGGTGACCGTAGCACCTTACAAATGTCAATTTCTTGATTTTGCTTTGGCTGACCAAGCCATGTGGGAAATTACACTGTTGAAAATGCTTTGACATCCATGTGCACAACAGAACATGTGCTCGATGAACAAATTGAGATTTGAAATTATGAAAAGAAATCCACGTACTCCGGTGAGACTCGAACTCACGACTCCCAATTCGCTAGACGGGCGCTTCTATTCCTTCAAGCTACGGAGTCACTCGACTATCTCCGTCGCCAGCAGGCCTAGAACTGAACTCGATTCCACAATCGCACATGGTTATCTTCTTTTCACAATCCAAACCCCCTTCGGATGGGATTAGATGAACATCTAACACATTGTCTGTTGTGTACATGTATGTCAAAGCGGGAGAGGAAGTTATTTTTAATTGTCGAGAGCTTCGGGCACTGCCTTCCAATCACTTATTGGTATGGCAATTAGTGTGCAGTCGGACTCTCGACGGGTCGGTCCTCGGCCGACCGAATACGGTAAGGGTGACCGTAGCACCTTACAAATGTCAATTTCTTGATTTTGCTTTGGCTGACCAAGCCATGTGGGAAATTACACTGTTGAAAATGCTTTGACATCCATGTGCACAACAGAACATGTGCTCGATGAACAAATTGAGATTTGAAATTATGAAAAGAAATCCACGTACTCCGGTGAGACTCGAACTCACGACTCCCAATTCGCTAGACGGGCGCTTCTATTCCTTCAAGCTACGGAGTCACTCGACTATAGAGATAGTCGAGTGACTCCGTAGCTTGAAGGAATAGAAGCGCCCGTCTAGCGAATTGGGAGTCGTGAGTTCGAGTCTCACCGGAGTACGTGGATTTCTTTTCATAATTTCAAATCTCAATTTGTTCATCGAGCACATGTTCTGTTGTGCACATGGATGTCAAAGCATTTTCAACAGTGTAATTTCCCACATGGCTTGGTCAGCCAAAGCAAAATCAAGAAATTGACATTTCGACAGTTATCACCACGCGTCGAAGTCGAACGCCGCGGCTCAACATCGAGCAACTTCGTAACGTAGAAGTGGCTCAAGACTACGCGCAGCAGTTAGCAGTGGCCCTACCAACGGAAGAGCAGCTTGGCGCAGCTACACTTGAAGATGGCTGGAGGGACATACGATCCGCCATAGGTAGTACCTCGGCTACAGCACTAGGCTTCGTGACTCCGAATCACAGAAACGACTGGTACAACGGCGAATGTGAACAGTTGAAAAACGAGAAGAATGCAGCATGGGCGAGAATGCTGCAACACCGTACGAGAGCGAATGAGGCACGTTACAAACAGGCGCGGAACAGGCAGAACTCAGTCTTCCGGATGAAGAAGCGCCAGCAGGAAGAACGAGATCGCGAAGCAATGGAAGAGCTGTACCACGCTAAGGACACACGAAAGTTCTACGAGAAGCTGAACCGCTCGCGCAGAGGCTTTGTGCCACAAGCCGACAAGTGCCGAGATAATCACGGGAATATTCTCACGAGCGAGCGTGAGGTAGTCGAGTGGTGGCGGCAGCATTACGATGAGCACCTCAATGGCGACGTTGCAAGTACCGAAGGTGGCGTGGTAACAGATCTAGGAGTATGTGCACAGGACGAAAGACTTCCGGCCCCTGACCTTCAAGAGATTGAGGAGGAGGTTGGCCGGTTGAAAAACAACAAAGCCGCTGGAGCAGATCAGCTACCAAGCGAGCTTCTAAAATACGGTGGAGAAGCACTGGTAAGAGCACTACACTGGGTCATTACCAAGATTTGGGAGGAGGAAGTATTACCGGAGGAGTGGATGGAAGGTATCGTGTGTCCCATCTACAAAAAGGGCGACAAGTTGGATTGCGGGAACTACCGCGCGATCACACTACTGAGCGCTGCCTACAAGATACTCTCTCAAATTTTATGCCGCCGTCTATCACCGATTGCAAGAGAGTTCGTGGGGCAATATCAGGCTGGATTTATGGGCGAACGCGCTACAACGGACCAGATGTTCGCCATCCGCCAGGTGTTGCAGAAATGCCGCGAATACAACGTGCCCACACACCACTTGTTCATCGATTTCAAATCGGCGTATGATACAATCGATCGAGAACAGCTATGGCAGATTATGCACGAATACGGATTCCCGGATAAACTGATACGGTTGATCAAGGCGACGATGGATCGAGTGATGTGCGTAGTTCGAGTATCAGGGACACTATCGAGTCCCTTCGAATCTCGCAGAGGGTTACGGCAAGGTGATGGTCTTTCGTGCTTGCTGTTCAACATTGCTTTGGAGGGTGTAATAAGAAGAGCGGGTATAAACACGAGTGGGACGATTTTCACGAGGTCCGTTCAGCTGCTTGGTTTCGCCGATGATATTGATATTATTGCTCGTAAATTTGAGACGATGGCGGAAACGTACATCCGACTAAAGAGGGAAGCCAGGCGAATCGGATTAGTCATTAATGTGTCGAAGACAAAGTACATGATGGCAAAGGGCTCCAGGGAGGAATCACCGCGCCCGCCACCCCGAATTTATATCGACGGTGATGAAATCGAGGCGGTTGAAGAATTCGTGTACTTGGGCTCACTGGTGACCGACGACAACGACACCAGCAGAGAAATTCAGAGGCGCATTGTGGCAGGAAATCGTGCCTACTTTGGACTCCGCAGAACTCTACGATCGAATAAAGTTCGCCGTAACACGAAGTTAACCATCTACAAAACGTTGATTAGACCGGTCGTCCTCTATGGGCATGAAACATGGACCCTACGTGCAGAGGACCAACGCGCCCTTGGAGTTTTCGAACGGAAGGTGTTGCGTACCATCTACGGCGGAGTGCAGATGGAAGACGGGACCTGGAGAAGGCGAATGAACCACGAGCTGCATCAGCTGCTGGGAGAACCAACCATCGTCCATACCGCGAAAATCGGGAGGCTACGGTGGGCGGGTCACGTCATAAGGATGTCGGATAGCAACCCGACTAAAATGGTTCTCGAGAGTCATCCGACCGGTACAAGACGACGTGGAGCGCAGCGAGCTAGGTGGGTCGACCAAGTGGAGGACGATCTGCGGACCCTACGCAGAGTGCGGAACTGGAGACAAACAGCCATGGACCGAGTGGAATGGAGGCGGCTACTATGTACAGCAGAGGCCACCCCGGCCTTAGCCTGACCGGTAAGGTAAGTAAGTCTGTCTTGATTCCAACCGGATAGACAATATTATCTTATATCGACTTTTCGAACCCTCTAAGCAGAATACCCTCTTCGAATGAGTGTAATCATAACAACATAACCTTTTATGTTATGCTTTGTTCTGTTTATCCTTTAACGGAGACTTGAGTGGATAGCTGACACTGAGGAAGATTACAAGTGGTAGGTCAAACCGCGTACCTGTGAAAGGATAAGCATAACAAGGTGGAAATAAAAGGTACAAAACTGATTACACTCACTCGTTAAACGAGTATTGTTTACTTGGGTGATCAAAGTTACTCCAAATCAGAGACACCAAAAGTCAGATAAAATTCAATAAACATATGTAAAACATTTCAAACTACCGTAAAACGGGGTAACTTTGATAGTTTTTCATTGATTTTTCTTAATACTTTCCCATGTAACAGTATTTTCTCGAGTTTTATATTTTTAAAACAAGTACTGGGGTATCAGTTACCAATTGCAATTGAAAGATTCGATAATCCTAAATAATGCTAATTTAGAGAAAATTTTCCACTTTACGGAAGATTGAAAAGCTACCGCAGCTGTCAGACTGATGATTTTCACCAAGGTATCATCAGTCAGTCCAAGGATTCCTTGGATCGAGCCTTGGATACGACGCCGATGATCGTTATTTGTTTTGCTTTTCATAACATTTCACTTTGCAAGCATGCTTTGATTAGGCCAAACTTTTCAATGATTCGATGATTTTCGTTGCTGCGGTAGGACTTTGACAGCTGCGGTAGAACTCGGCGGCTACCGCAGAATGGAAAATTTTCTAAAAATCCGCAATATTTTGGGTGACTTTTAGTTTGTGCTGTTAAATCAGCACAATACTGTGAGGAAAAGGACCTGATTTGAAAATATACAATATGCCACTTTTAATACCCTTTTTGAAGCCGGTTCGTATGCAAGTGATTTATCTAAAAAAAAGTAGCTCTAGTCTTAGAAAGTTGGCATAACGCATTTCCTAACAATATTTAAATCGTTTCTCTGAATAGATCACCAGATTTAATCGTGTGCAATTCCGATGTGAATTCTTTATTTTGCGATTGGTAGAGTGTTGTTGCTCGTGTAGCCCATCGACAACAGGTAGGAGGAGGGCACCATTCACCTACACACCGTTTTGTTTTGGACCGCTTTCTTCTTCCATTATGCTTTCCTGTGGGATATCATCGATCGCCTGTGCTGCCCATTGGTGCTCTTATTCATTCACTATACTTATATTTTGCACTACAGGCGGTTTGATGATCATTCATGGACTTACACTTGAACGAAAGAGTTTTTTTTTCTATGCCGACACGTTTTGAGAACCGTTAGAAGTTTATTTTTGGCGGTGAGCATCCTCAACGTTTGAAATGTTGATTCCAGTTAGGTGCATTACGATCGTGCGATGTAATCATCAATTACGTTCAAAAGTAGGTAAAAGCACTTGCTGTACATCAACACTACCCACATCCACAAAATGGCTCAATTCTTCGCGCATACGTATCAAAAACTCAAAAAAAAAAACCTTACCTCAAGACTGTGACGTGCGGCACAAACGGTGGACTAAGTTTTGGCAAATGTCCGATACAATAGAAAGCGCTGTTTTCGTTTTCACTTGACACTTACACTAAGGGGGAAAAAGAAGTTACAACGCACCCAAAGTTCGAAACTGTATCTCCCCGCTGCGGTCGGTCACTTTCTACGTTACGTTTATTTTCACTTCTCTCGTTTTTGCCTGTACCCTGTACCTGAACACTACGTCTGTACCGAGTGGATTGCGGTTGAAGACTGACGATCGCGAATAATCGGAAGCCTTCGAAGGAATAAGTAACAAAAACGGAAGACCTGAAGAAAGGCAACGAACCGAAGATTTATAAGTCCCACACGCTTCCAAGGCGTGAAAGATGGGTCTGCGATCTTGAGTTAATCGTGCGGGGAACTGGTTGATTATATGCTTTTATTGTTACAAAATTCAAAGCTTAATGAATCGTTTTCATACTCCCTTGAATAGTTAATAACCATGCTCCCAGATTTTCTCAGAAGATGCTCGACTGATTGAGTGACGTGATATTTTCTATCACTTTTGTTTTCCCATTGACATTACACCCCTACTGGGACAAGGCTGATTTTACGAAACAGTAATATCCAAACAAAATACCTAGATCCTTATTCAATAGAAGATTCTAAAACAGTAAACAGTCATTCCGTTTGTTAATTGAGAAAATGTGAACTCATACTTGCATAGCAGATGTCCAAAATATAAAATTAACTTTCTATGATTTCAGATACCGCCAGTAGGAGTGTCATTGGGCCAAAATAGCATAGTCCATCCCTTTGTACGTCGTTACCACAATATCTTGGCTCTGAATTAATGAAGAAATTGGTAGACAAGCTTATTTTTATTGTATTTTGGATTGATTAATGTATAAATGCTTCAACTTTAATTTACACAATGATATAATTTGATGCAAAATGGTGAGTTGATCAGGAGAGCAGCCAGATTCAGAACACGGGTTCGAAACCTTACCATGATCCAATGTTACGCGCTGACCGATGCTGCCGAAATGCAAGACAAAGAGAACTTTTACAGTCAACTGAATGCTCTCGAGGATAAGATTACGAAAGGTAATATCAAGATCCTCATGGGCGACTTCAATGCGAAGGTTGGTTCCGACTTTTGGGACTATGAACACGTAATGTGACGCAATGGTCTCAAAGAAATGTTCTCGTGGAGACCTGGCAACAACGACATGTTGAGTGGGGGATCGCTCTTTCCTCATCGAGTGCACAAAGTGACATCCATGGTTTCCCGTGATGTCGTCACGGAAAATCAAATCGACCAAATCTTCATCAGCCGACAATGGAGACGGAGCCCTCTGAGTCTGAACAACCTACTGTGCACTAGATAGCATTTTCAGTCAGCTATAACATAAGGATAATAAAAAAATATTGACATGTCACTTTTGACGGAAAATCTATATTTTAGTTCAAATCACAAAAACCAAACATTTTTTTTACCGTGCATATTTTCTCCATATAGCACCAACAATTGTCTAAAACTTCGCCGAAGACACCAAATCGATCGGACAAACCGTTTTCGAAATACAATTGTTTGAAGATCAGGCCCTTCTCATAAGTAAGGCTAGATTCAAAATGGCGAACCAAGTATGCAAAACAGCGTTTTTGTTCCCCAAAAACTTGTATGCAAGGTTTCATGCAAATCAAAAAAAAAAAAAACAAAAAATAAAAACTGGAAAAATTTCCCACTTGTTCGTGGAATCGCTCATTTTGCAGTGTAGACTTCAAGTGAGTGAAGTGACGAACCCGATAATTAGAAAATATTGTGAACCGTGCGCCTCCATTGGACGTGAAAATGGCTTTTCAATTACGTGCTGCCAGTCAATGTTTTTCCATCCCAATCCATCTCCCTCCGCAACTGGGCAGTCACTAGCACACGTTTGCTTCATAAGCGGATGGTCATTGGCGTGGGTCATCGGAACCGTTTTCTCAGATCAAAGCTGTTTTTGGTTCCGTTTCGGGTCCCGAGTATCTGTGCAAAATTTTAGCTCGATCGGTTGCGTCTACATTTTGCGCATTGCAATTGAAATTTGTATGGAATTTTGTATGGGAAAACATACAGGGGATAGACAAAATGATCGGGACAGGCAAAATTTTCACTTTTCAAAAAATGTTCAATTAGCTGTAACTTTTCGAAAAATACATCAAATATTCTCAAATTTTTACTGTAACTTCTTCAACTAGTTGTGTATCAGTGGACAAAATTTGGAAAAGATCGGACAATTCTTCACGAAGTAATAACGATTTTTGAAAAATGTAAAATTATCCGATAGCCAACTTTGAGCTGTTATATCTCCGGATTCAATGAACCGAATGCAATGAAATTTTGACCATTTAAGACTTATATAATGATCTATGAAAAAACATTGACTCAACTTAATATTCTTAACACGGAAGAAAATTATAACGATTTGATTATTTTTCTAATAAAACACCAAATTATCCAAAACATCAACATCGTTACAAAATTCAAGATGCAAATTATAGTTCATTTAGTTTCCCTCTAATTGACTTATATATAAATGCGTTTTGAAGGAAAGTAACAACATAGCCGCCAATAAATTGAAAAAGTAATGAGATGCATATTAAGAATAGACCAATTTACTAAAAAATCGTGAAAAAAATAAATTCGCTATAACTTTTTTGCTTGTTAAAAATTTCAAGTTGAGTCAAATGTTTTTCAGAGTTCATTATATAAGTCTTAAATGGTCAAAATTTCATTGCAATCGGCTCATTGAATCCGGAGATATAACAGCTCAAAGTTGGCTATCGGATAATTTCATCTCTTCCAAAAATCTTTATAACTTCGTGAAGAATTGTTCGATCTTTTCCAAATTTTGTCCGCTGATACACAACTAGTTGAAGAACTTACAGTAAAAATTTGAGAATATTTGATGCAGTTTTCGAAAAGTTACAGCTAGTTGAACATTTTTTGAAAAGTGAAAATTTTGCCTGTCCCGATCATTTTGTCTATCCCCTGTACTTTTATGCATTTTTGTTATAAGTTGAAAAAGTTTGTCTGAAACTTTTTAACCGATAAGCATTATATCATTGCACGAATTAGACTGAATATCAACCTTTGCAATGCAAAATGCAGTAATTCCACACATCTCATGCAACAATTCTTTAGATAGGCATTATCAATGTATTGATGCATTACATTTTGTCTTTACATTAGGGTGCATTAAAAGGTGATGTACGATAATTCAATAATTCAACACTGCAAAAACTGAATAAATGCAATGTACAAACTAGCAAAGGTTGCTCTAACAATACAATAATAAAAGCTTGACTCTAATGGTAAACAAATGAAATCAAGAAAAGTGAACAACTTTACGGTCAACTCCACCGGTCTTCAACACTTATGGTTCGACTCCCGACCAACTTAATCTCCGTTTGAACCACCGATCCACGCCTTTCTTCAGTAAAACCTTTTTAGAGGTGACCTTTTCTCTTTTGTGTTGCCTCCCAAGTAACACACATGTTATATAAAAGTTACGACAGCGCAAGTTTTGGTTGTATAGAAGTTTATTTTACTTTATTTCAACACAATGTTAGAATTACGTAGAATAAACTTCTATACAACCAAAACTTGCGCTGTCGTAACTCTATTATAACATGTGTGTTGCTTGGGCTGCTATCGCATGCCAATAATGCTGAGGAATTCCACGGAGTCATGTCAGTCGATCCTGAGCGACCATTTCAAAAATATCTGAAACTTTGCACAGTTTTTCAATATCATCTAAATCGTCATTTTTCGATATCAAACCTTCATATTCACTCACGACTAACTTTTCAGAAGGGTGTATGCTAAAACAGCTCAAAAATATTCTAAAAGCTGTACAGCAAAAACGGATTTTTCGATTGTTATGAATTTTTCAGCAAAGTTAGATAACTAAATGATGATTCCTTAGAAAATATACACTGTAAAAAATTTATTTTTTTACTTAAAAAAAATATGATTTTTGTCACAAAAACTCAAATATCTCAAAACCCTATCTTTTTACCAACGTTAATTTTTTAGGGGAAATGGCCCTTTATATCAGCTATCTACCATAAAATTTTGGTGATGGTAAACTGATAAACAAAAAAGTTATGACATTTCAAACATTTCACAATTTTTACATTTAGTAACAAAAAAAAAATTTTTCTGTGTAAATTATTTTGAGAATTATTTTTTGGTGCTGATTTTATTGTAAAGGCTACCGCCTGAATTAAACAAGTTGTTTTCATGATACTTTTGTTTGATTATTCATAATTTCTATAGTATCTATTTGAAACTTAGACGCGATCCAGTGTTTTGATCAAAAATATTGAGAGTGTCATACTTTTTATTGTACATGACTGGTGAAAAAATCCCTTGATAGTGTTGAAAAGCTGTTGATTATAAGAAAAATGGAATTAAACTTATTTTTAAGACAAAAGCTGTATAATAAAAGTTTTATATACGCGTATACGTCTAGTTTATCTTCAAAAAAATACCTCTTAGAGAACAGACTTTATGATCGGAAGAATGCGAGTAACTTCAACAACAACAAATGCATGAGAGTTACCTACCACGTGAAAATCCATCGCCCAGTTCACACTACCCCCACCTGGTGGAAATGTTTCACGAAATACTGCGATGTGCAATATCGTCATCAGAAGGCGCTAGTGTGAAACGTCAAACGCAAAGAAAAATGATGGGCACTCTTCTGGTTATGAAAGCCACAACCAAGATTCAAAATGATCGTTAAAGGCGTGGTCAATGAAAATTTCGTCAGTGTTACGTTTGTTTGTCTGTATACATACCATGACAATGCTCACGAAAAAGCAAAAAAAAAAAATACTACCGCTACGGATATTAAATAGTAAATTTTTTCTTCAGCCAAGCAAACAACACCAAACTAGTCAGTTAAAACTAATAAGTGATTTTGTTTATTATAATCTAACGAACAACATGAACAGTCGCTTTCTCAAAGGTCTTCAACTCAACTCTCTCTTGTAGACCGTTTGATGAAAAAAAATGATCAAAGGAGTTACGAAATCTCACCGAAAGCACCATAGATAATCTGAAAGAGACTGGTTATGCCCGAATTGAATCCAAATTTACGCATTTGCACGTCCTGCCGTCTAGACTTTGACAAACGAGCCATCTGTATATCATCGGTAAAGCAGGGCGTAGGAAGTTCGAAAACGACAACAACTGAGGAGAAATTGCCAGAAGTGCTAAGTGCAGAGAGTCATGTCACCGTACCATCAGCGACATCAGTTTAAACAATTAATCACGCCCCTTTTCAAAAATGCTTTGATATATACTTCAACATCTATACCCATTTCAATATTTTTAACGTTGCAAAACACGCTTTCAACATTCATTTTGAAGAAGAGGGAAAACACTTGTCCTCAAATGTAACAGCAAATAATGAATAAACGACTAATGCGCGGAGGGCGTGATAAAATCGGAACATTACCGTACATTAGCCTGGTACACGGTTTATATGGGAAAATATAAAAAATGGAAAAACTCCAACTCCTGTATACTTTTTTAGCTCCATTTTGGTCCCATATCAACTGTGCAAAATTTCAGATCGATCGAAGAAACTATATTTTAGCGCCCGCCATTCTTAGTTTTTAATACGATTTACTATGGGGAAAATTTACTTCTTCAAAGAAAAATCGCTTGAGGTCAACCATTGATCCCTAAAAATAAGTCGTTGAATGATTTCTGTAGATAACTTCACGAGGAATCAGACCACCGAAGACCGCAAAGCGATGCGACATTCGTGGAAAAAGTTATTAAGCCTCACCCGATCGATAAAATGACGAGATTTTATTATTTACTAGCTGTCCCGGCAAACTTTGTCTTGCCAGGTTGAAGTGGTTTGACAACTGTGGAGGTCATTTTAGCACAGCTCTCTAGATTGGTTTCATTTCGATCCTGTTGAATTCCTTCTCGATTCATGAAAAATCATTACAGTCAGGTTTTTTTTACGCGGGGGATACGTACCGCGTAAAAAAAAAACTCAGTTCAAAATTCGAAAAACCGCGTAAAAAAAGTCTCACCATTTCTCGACGAATCATGCAAAAATAAGACGATGGATTTTTTTTTTGTATGGAGTTTTCATTTACGCGGCCGCGTAAATGAAAACCGCGTAAAAAAAGACCTGACTGTACTTTCACAGTTGTTCTACTTTTTAGTTGATTTTCGTAACTTTTTATTACATATAAACACAGCCACCACGAATACGAATCGAACCGTGCAAGAGTCATGCTGATCAGTTCAGCCGTTCGTGACTTTTGTTGCCTCAAAGGGACTTCAAACTCATTTTTATATATATAGATTGTTTTTCCTTACGTGTTAAACAGCGTGGGTATGTCATTCGGTTTTCAGCCAATAACTTTTTCCACATGCCTTCGATCGCTTTGCGGTCTTCAGAGGGTTTGTTCCTCGTAAAATTTCCAACAGAAATCATTCATCGATTTATTTTTAGGGGTTAAGGGGCAACCTGTGGTGATTTTTTTTTTAAAAAAGTGATTTTCCCCATAGTAAATCGTATGAAAATTTAAAACGGCTGGCGCTAAAATATAGTTTCTCCGATCGAGCTGAAATTTTGCACAGTTGATATGGGGCCAAAACGGAACTCAAAAAGTGTACAGGAGTAAAATGTATTTTGGTGTCCCACACTACTGTACATATAATATACATAATACATAATAAAAACAGCTTGTTTTACTCACGCAAGGCCATTAACAATAAAATCAGCATCAAACTGCGATTTCCGGCCGAAATAAAGGCAGGAACAAATCTCATTTTCTTCTTTTGTCACAGCGCTCGTTGACTCGTTAAGGGGGAGGATGGTAAATAATAAATGTATTCGATGGAAAAATATCCAAACAATTAGGCAACATAGATAAACTCATCGGATTTATTAAGAAAGTTTCTGTGGAACTCGAATTACACCTTAAATTTGTTGATTTTCTTGAACATTTTATTTGTGCCCCCCTCAAAATGTTGAATTCCGACCAAAATTTTCCGAGGGGGCGGTGACATAAGAGAAAATCGAAATTTGTATTAGCCTAATTTACACTAAAAAAAATTATTACTAAATGTGAAAATTGTGAAATGTTTGAATTGTCATAACTTTTTTGTTTATTAGTTTATCATCACCAAATTTTTATGGTAGATTGCTAATACAATGGACCGTTTTCCCTAAAAAAATTGCGTTGGTAAAAAGATAGGGTTTTGAAATATTTGAGTTTTTGTGACAAAAATGATATTTTTTAATGTTAAAAAAGATTTTTTTTCACAGTGTATATTTTCTTAGGAATCACCATTTAGTTATCTAACTTTGCTGAACAATAAAATCAGCATCAAACTGCGATTTCTGACCGAAATAATTTACACAGAAAAAAATATTTACCAAATGTGAAAATTGTGAAATGTTTGAAATGTTATAACTTTTTTGTTTATTAGTTTACCATCACCAAATTTTTATGGTAGATTGCTAATACAATGGACCGTCTTCCCTAAAAAAATTGCGTTGGTAAAAAGATAGGGTTTTGAGATATTTGAGTTTTTGTGACAAAAATGATATTTTTAATGTTAAAAAAGATGTTTTTTTCACAGTGTATATTTTCATAGGAATCACCATTTAGTTATCTAACTTTGCTGAAAAATTCATAGCAATCGAACGAACCATTTTGGCTGTACAGATTTTTGAATATTATTGAACCATTTTCACATACACCCTTTCGAAAAGTTAGTCGTGATTCAAAATAAAAATTTGATATCGAAAAATGGCGATTTAGATGGAACTGAAAAACTGTGCAAAGTTTCAGTTCAATAGAAAATCATGAATTAAAAAATTTCCTTAATTTTGATGCTGTTGCTTGGAATCGCGAAACCACATGGTTACTTGGGTATGAGCAATCTTGGGGAAGATCGGGTAACCAACCCCGGTGGGAACTTTGGTCATAGGCTGACAGGGAAGGGGGGATTTGCTACGGCAAACCTGAGCGTCTGTTCTCTAAGCTCAACTATGCACTATGGTCCTCCGGAAAGTAGGGGGTTGGTGTCAGGCCCTACGAGCCATCCGTAAAAAAAACCATTGTAACGGAAAATCAGCAACAGAATGCCTACAAAGTGCTATCCCAGATCATCTTCCGTCATCTGTCACCTAAAACGAATGAGTTCGTGGGAAGTTATCAAGCCGGCTTCATCGACGACCAGTCGACAACGGACCAGATCTTTACCGTACGGCAAATCCTCCAGAAATGCCGCGAATACCAGATCCCAACGCATCACCTGTTCATCGACTTCAAAGCGGAATTCGACAGTATCGACCGCACAGAGCTATGAAGAATCATGGACGAAAACGGCCTTCCTGGGAAGCTGACTGATTGTAGCAACGATGGGCGGTGTGCAAAACTGTGTAAGGATTTCGGGTGAACTATCCAGTTCATTGGAATCGCACCGGGGACTGCGACAAGGTGACGGACTCTCATGCCTACTCTTCAACATCGCTCTGGATGGTGTGATGCGACGAGCCGGGCTCAACAGCCAGGGAACGATTTTCACAAAATCCGGTCAATTTGTGTGCTTTGCGGACGACATGGACATTATTGCAAGAACATTTGATGCCACCGTTTCAGCTGTACACCCGTCTGAAACGCGAAGCAGCAAAGGTCGGACTGGTGGTGAATGCCTCAAAAACAAAGTACATGCTGGTAGGCGGAACCGAACACGACCGGATCCATCTGGGTAGTAGTGTTACAATAGACGGGGATACTTTCGAGGTGGTGGAGGAATTCGTCTACCTCGGATCCTTACTGACGGCTGACAACAACGTGAGCCGTGAAATTTGGAGGCGCATCATCAGCGGAAGTCAGGCCTACTACGGGCTCCAGAAGAAACTGCGGTCGAAAAAGATTCACGCACGCACCAAGTGCACCGTGTACTAACCGCTAACCGGTGGTCTTCTACGAGCACGAGACATGGACCATGCTCGAGGAGGACCTGCAAGCACTCGGAGTTTTCGAGCGACGCGTGCTAAGGACGATCTTCGGCGGTGTGCAGGAGAACGGTGTGTGGCGGAGAAGGATGACCCACGAGCTTGCTGCACTTTACGGCGAACCCAGCATCCAGAAGGTGGCCAAAGCCGGAAGGATACGGTGGGCAGGGAATGTTGCAAGAATGCCGGACAACAACCCTGCAAAACTGGTGTTTGCAACTGATCCGGTTGGCACAAGAAGGGCGGACCAGGTGGTGCGTGACCTGGCGAGCATTGGGCGCGACCGAGGATGGAGAGCGGCAGCCACAAACCAAGTATTGTGGCGTACTATTGTTGATTATTTATTGTCTTAATGATGTTGAACAAATAAATGTATGCATGTATGTATGCCCATACGCATACCCATACGTATGGGTTGCCGTTCGCCGATGTTCAAGTATCCGGGTTTATTTGAGCCATGGGCTCAGGGGAGGGTCAGTGTCAGCTGTTCTCAGGAAGAAAAAGCAACTGACGAAAGTGCCGGGGCTGGGATCGGACCCATGACCATTAGAGTGGGTCATCGTTTATATGGAAAAATGAAAAATTCAATGGTTGTAGCCAGCCCGGGCGATCCGTCTCAAAACACGTGGCTTAAGCGCCACTCCACAAGGGAGACCACATGCCCAAATTTAATTGCCCGGTTGAGACTCTCCTGAGGGCGAGTCCATAGATTCTCCTCGAAAGGAATTTTACAGATCGTTGGCTGGCTTACGAACCAAACTTCCGATCAAGTTCACCCTATTATCACAACGAAATTATCTACTCCCGAAGAAACTCAGAGATTCCCGTAAGAGATCCACTCATTCTCCCAAACGATGCAACATACTGAGTCACTCGTTATTTCTTATCACGGGCAGACTCTCCGATCGTCGCACAACAAATCAACACATAAGAGATGGACTGACTGCCCATTAATCAAACCCCAACTGGGTGGAGGACGGGAACCGATACTTATCGCGAAGTAACGTGCAACACATGAAATTAACTAAACACCAGGGAGCTTACACAACACTAACATTTATTTCTGAAAGACGGTAACGGAATTCATGGAAGTTTTAGTTATAATTTATTCACATGTGACAAACATTTTCCTTCGATTGCGTGTGTATTGGGTTTGGCTAGCTACTCCCTATCTCGTGTGCATTCTCTTGCCCTGTCTGTCTACTCTCACTCTGTGCTCATGTGCTTTGCGTTATCTCGCGTGACGTCACGGCTTTAGCAGCGCAGATGCGTATTAGTCTGCGCTCCTGATTCTACGGGGATCGACACGGCAGCGGTTTGTCACGCACGTGTTCACGATCCAAGTTTCGTACTCACCGGTTTCGTTGGTCTACTCTACCGCAGTCGATGACCTATGGCTGGGTCAACGATCTTGTCCACCGAGTTCGTTCAAGATGGACGAATAGCGACTGATTCGTCAATGCTGACAATGGATGACCTAGGATGGCGGTGGATGCATTCACGAGGTCCCCTGGACCTCGTTCGGCCGATATGTTGACGAATCGGGCGACTTCCAGCTGGTTGACGGTTGCTGGGCACGTTTTCGTCCGTTGAGGGGCAGGTTTTGGGGGCTTGGCTGCGAATAAACAGCCTAGCGGCTAAATCGAACACTCAGCACAGGCACTAAACGCACATGAAAAGCACAATTACCTTGATATGTTTGGCTTCCTATCTAATTTCGCACACAATTTTCAAAACTACGCACACTTTCTAGGAACTGGAAATGAATTAGACATTTATTCTACATGCACATAACGTCACTAACTTTCATACTTTTTATGAACTCGAACAAAATTCTCAAACGCGCACACCTCTGATTAACTGAGAAGTCACGGACGAAATGGACAAATCTGTGGCTCCTCGGATTAAAGAACATAGACCTCGGACAAACCGGACTTTGTCATTTCCCGAACTCCCGTCGTGCACTTTGGACTACAGAACCCCGAAGGATAACTCAGTACGAAGGTCGTGCCGCTGTCCTTCTCCAACCTTTCAATGAGACGGAGGAGCCCGCCCCGGGAAAGATTTTGCAAAGTGCTCGCAACTCATGATTGCATAAGCTAAGGGATGCTTCATATTTGAACTTCTTTTCGTTCATTAATCTGATTGACCTTTCCAATCTTATTGAGACATACATTTGGACTATATTAATGAAATTCATGCCGGTAGGGTCTTGTATCATTTGGGCAGGTGTACCTATTTTGGGCACTTGCCGCTATAACTAAGTCAATTTCAAACCGATTGTTTTGAAATTTTGTATAGAGTATTTTGTATAGCTCGAACACAGACAAACAGACGTATCACGTGGAACAAATTGCGATAAAAATCATCGTCACGAAAACATAATCGCCCAATGCTAACCTGTGGCTGTGTTACGCAAACTACTCAGTAGGTGGCAGTAGTGAGCAAACGTCAAACGGAAGCAAAAACGATGCGAGCGCCGTGACCGAGCGATTTGCGAACTACAAAATATTTGAACTAACCGTTAAAAAGGGTAACGATGAGAAGAGAGTAAAGTAAGACGTCTGTTTGTCTGTGGCTCGAATTTTTCTCAAACCATGTAACCGATAAAGTGAAAACATAGTCTGAGGTGTCCTGAAAAACTTTGTCGAAGACCGCGAAGTGATCTGATGCTTATGAAAAAAGTTATAGCATTGGCATTGCTTGCCGAAACAGCATGAGTTTGTTGCTATTGTTATTCCTTTACATGTTAAAACATAAACACATGCATGCGGTACGTTGGTTATAACTATTTTCACAGGCATCGGATAGCTTTGCGGTCTTCAACACAGTTTTTCAGAACATCCTAGGCTATCATTTTACAGTTGGAAACCACATTGGCATATGAGTAGTGTGCGAAGTGTGTGTTAAATACATATATTCTAAAATGCATTATTAATTTTTCAATCTTTTATCAGAATGTCATTACAGGGATTCTATTACATATGACATAGTCGTTTTGCCCTCTACAGCAATGATTGAGACAGAAGAACAGTTTCCTTTTAGTTAATGAAATATCTGTTGTTATCACTGCAGCAGAAACAGTTCAAGGCGTCAGCACGTATGGAATTCATCTAGCGGTCTTCAACACTTCAGCACAGACAAACAGACGTAACACCTTGAACGATTTTCATGGAAATCCACATTCAAATAAATTGACTGATAAATTCTATGTGCACAAACCTCATAGATTGCAGGTGTAATCAGTTTAAGTGCAAGTAATAGAAACTATTAGGAATACCTTCATTTTACATTATGAATAGAATACATTCGAAGTGTAGGAGCATAAAAAGCAAAAACTCTGCACACACGACATTTCAAAACAAACTTGAACATGAAAAACAAAATGGGGTGCGCAAGAGGCGAGCATTTTCGTTCAATTAATTGGCGAATTATTAGATATTGGAAGGTAAGTAATTCGTTACTCGTTTCTTTATAATCTAAGAAAATTATTCTCACGTAGGATTTCGTTTGCAGAGTTGTACATATGGAATCAGTCATTTATGATGGTCCACTGCGAGCTCAAATATGACGAGCGACGAGCTGGTTAACAAGCATCCGGATCCTGGCTGCAATAGCAGCTGGGATGAGTTATGTTACCGGATAACAGCAGAAAAGGAACCAAACTTATCTACAGTGCCTACCTACAGCTCTACCAGATGATATAACCGCTTCTCAAAAACAGCAGCAGCAGCAGCAGGCGGTTTGTTCCGGATCATCGTCACTACAAGCCACTATGGAAAGTATCGAGCGGACCGAGCGGATAAATCAACATCAGCCACTCAAATTTGCGGTGCTGCAGTAGCCGAGTCCTGCTTTGTGAACACTAAATATTCAATGATAATAAATTCCTCATTAGTTCCTATTTTGAATCCGATTGAGTGTTTTTAATTCATTTTTCTTATTTTTTGGCTTTAAACCATGAACCTTGTCATAAGCAGTACGATTGAAAACCAATAGATTGGTTATTGCAAAGCAAAAGCGCCGCACATGGAATCTATCATGACTGAATCGATAAAGATTCAATAGCGGCGCACATATTTTTCAAGTGTAAAAGCAACTGGTCTCAATCTAAGTGCAGACATTTTAAAATCAATATGCTATTTTTTCTGAGTGCATCGCCCAGTTCACACTACCATCACCTGGTGGAAAAGTTGCACGAATCACTATGTTGTGCAATATCGTCAGCAGAAGGCGCTAGTGAGAAACGTCAAAGGCATAGAAAAACGATGCGCGCGCCTCTGGTTGTGGAAGCCACAACCACAGACAAACAGACGTAACACTTGTGATATTTCCATCGACCACGCTTTTAACGATCATTTTAAATTTTCATAGTTGTGGCTTTCACAACCAGAGGCGCGCGCATCGTTTTTCTATGTGTTTGACGTTTCACACTAGCGCCTTCTGTTGACGATATTGCACAACACAGTGATTCGTGCAACTTTTCCACCAGGTGATGGTAGTGTGAACTGGGCGATGGATTTCCATGAAAATCGTTCAAGGTGTTACGTCTGTTTGTCTGTGCCACAACTATGAAAATTTTAAACGATCGTTGAAAGAGTTGTCGATGGAAATTCCGCAAGTGTTACGTCTGTTTGTCTGTGACTTCAGGTTCGACTCCCGACCCGGCAACAAAAAATGATGGTTAAAACGTTCATGTGGGGGGCATTAGTACCGTCGATAACAAAACGGTGCTAAAAATAGATTTTTGTTTTGGTTTTTCGTGTTGCACGTATTAAGCACAGACAAACAGACGTAACACCTTGAACGATTTTTATGGAAATCCATCGCCCAGTTCGCACTACCATCACCTGGTGGAAAAGTTGCACGAATCACTGTGTTGTGCAATATCGTCCACAGAAAGCGCTAGTGTGAAACGTCAAACACATAGAAAAACGATGCGCGCGCCTCTGGTTGTGAAAGTCACAACTATGAAAATTTAAAATGATCGTTAAAAGCGTGGTCGATGGAAATATCACAAGTGTTACGTCTGTTTATCTGTGTATTAAGCATTTTTTTCCTTCTAAACCATAGGGGGATAAATCTGCTCATCAGACACCCTAACAGGGAGGTTAGGGTAGTGTGGGGTTGAGGCCGTCTTCTACAATGCCGGTAGAAGCCAAGACTACTCTCTCCTCGACCCACTAAAACACATTCCTATGGTCGCCAAACCCTACGTCTCTCCGGAACCACCATACACTCAGAAAAATCAACATTTTGAATATAAGTGAGTTAAAGAAAAATCCCCTCGGACGCCGACGCCACATGTAACCTGCAAGCTGAGACCGGGACCATCACCTACACGGGCGTGCTGACGTAAGCACTCGTGCGACTTGCGCCACCGCCGACGACGGACGGTGACGGACCGTTTGCACCTAACCAGCTGACAGGGCACATCGAAGACTTGGACTTCGACTACCACCTGATCGTGGAATTTGCTGACACAGGAATAATGGAGCGTTAGGTAGGTTTCATTAAATTCAGACAGAGAAATAAAGTCAGTCTTGTTTGTAAACCCTTTTTAAAAACATCTTCTTTGTCAGGAAGAACTTCAGTGGCGCAGTTTCGGTAGGATCCGCGAGTTTTAGTGACCGAGTTCGGAAAAGTTTCCCTTGGCGAACGGATATCGCCAAGTTGCAGCTCGATTCGGAAAACTCCTTCGGATCTTGTGAAGTGAACGGACCTTGTGAAGTGAACGGGGAATCAACCCAAATCAACATCAAAAAAAATAGTAAGGTAAGTGATTTGAATGCGAAGAAATATTGAAAATCTTATTATAGCAATTAAAATTTTGAGTGAAATTTTTACAGTAAATTTAGTGAAAAGCCTAGTGACAAACATTTTTGCGAAAGTGAAAATCTTATTAATAATAGCAATTAAGAGAAGTGAAATTGTGGTTAATTACGTACTTACACTAAACCGTTTAGTGAAGATTTTTCAGTGAGAAGAAAGGTAGAAAAAAAAAATATGAACACACGTAGCAAAATGCCGTACATTGAGGAGGAGCAATTTATTCTCGCCAATGAGAAAACAGATTCTTCTCGGGACATCGAGGAACGGCTTGCTCGCCAAAGCGAGGGACCCTTTTCTCGTTCCACCACGACTGAGCCCATTCAAAGGGTGGACCGTGATGAGACGATCGCCGCACTTGAGCGAGAGATGGCCCGCATCTCCGCACAATTGAGCCGGCTCAGCACGAATTTATCTGACGACACCGCTAGCAATGGCAACATCGCTCACAGAAATTATTCGGCTGAGGAAGAAGCTCTAAGGAGTCTACAGACCCCTTCTAGTTTGAGGGATCTTACCACATTCGATGGTAACCCCTTAAAGTTGAACCAATTCATCAAAGCCGTTGATCGTATCATGCCCTTGATGGAGAAGGTAAAAAATTCCCCTACTTTTGACGTGTGGATGCAATCCATACGGGCGAAAATTGTGGGAGAAGCAGATACCGTGTTAGAAATGTACGGTACTGATATTGAGTGGGATGAGATTAAAAATAATCTCATAACCCATTACAGCGACAAGAGGGACGAGGTGTCGCTCACAATGGACTTGTTCCACACAAAACAAACGGGATCAGTTCAAGAATTTTATGAACGGATCACGCACATCGTATCACTCCTTGTAAATCAATTAATGATTAATGAGAGCGATACGATCATAAGAAATTCGAAAAGAAAAGTCTACCAAGAGCAAGGACTGAAAGTTTTCCTCGCCGGGCTGTTACCGCCCGCATTGGGATCAAACATCAGGTCCCAAAATCCAACGTCATTGAAAGATGCTCTCAGACGTTGTCTTGTGGAGGACAATATAGCATATTTGCAACGCTCAGCTAGAGCGTTGCCAAGCAATGTAACAAACATAAGCACGTCTTCTAAACCACCAAACACACCAAACACACCACCAAACCATACATCTTATCAGATGCGACCTCCTGGTTTTTTCAACAAACCCGGGATGTACTCGAGGCCCACCTTCAATAAATTCCAAAATCAAAAACCCCACACGGTCCCTTTCTCGAGAATACCTCCACCACCACAACAGTCTCAGCTGCAGAAGCCATACCAGAACTTCCACAACCGACCAGGCCCTTCCCAGTTTAGAAGAGCACAGTCAGAACGTATGCACATGCCCAACTTCCAGATGGAAGAAATCGCAGATGGCTACGAAGCAAGCGAAGCTTACTGGCCTGATGATTATTATTTACAAAATGAATATTTTACAAACAACAACTACGGAGATATGAATAATGCTCCTGCGTGGGCATACGATGACCCACATCAAGTGTCGGGAGAAATGCAGCATGAAGCAGGATCAAATTTGCATGCTCATAATAGGGCAGACCCTCAGTCAGATACTCCAGATGAGCTAAATTTTCATCTTGCGGAGCAATCAAAGATGAAAAAGTAAATAATTTCTTGCCCTACGTAAAAATCCATACCAACAAAGGTCCATTAAAGTTTTTAATAGATACTGGTGCAAATCGGAACTACATAAGTCCTAAGCACGTCAACTGGGATAGATGTAGAGACACGCATCCAGTAAAAATAAAAAATGTTAACGGTGACCATATCGCTACCAAATTCGTAGAATTCAATCCTTTCTATCAAATACATGGCTCGAGTAAACAAGAGTTCCTAGTATTTGATTTTCATGAGTTTTTTGACGGTCTCATCGGCTATAATACTTTACGTTCTTCGAAAGCCGATATTTTAACGGCTGATAACTTGTTGAAATTTCCAAATGGAACCATTCAGATGTATAGAAAATACCCAAATTCTACTACTATCCGGTTAAACTGTCATGAAACTAAAGTTATTAGCTTGCCTACCGATGTTACTGAAGGAGAATTTTATTTCGAAAATGACATTCCATTATCTCCTCAGATAAATATTCATGCAGGCTTATACAGCTGTACTGAAAACCGTGTTTTCGTTACGGTAACTAATGTTTCCGACGAGCAGGCAAAAGTAGTGATTAGGGATCCATTGACAGTAGAGATAAATAATTTTACTACAGATGAACCAGTACCTGTAGAAAATTTTAGGGATCCCACAACACGAGTTTTTGACCAACTCAGATTAGATCATCTCAATCGTGAGGAAAAAACCAATCTTCTGAAGTTAATAGCTGACTATGAACACATTTTCCATGTGGAAGGTCAACAATTGACATTCACTAATGCTGTCAAGCATAGAATCAACACTAAGGACGATGTCCCCATCCATGTGAAATCTTACCGCTACCCCTTCTCTCATAGAGAAGAGGTACAACGACAGATTTCAAAAATGCTTGACCAAGGCATAATAAGGCCTTCAAATAGTCCATGGACATCCCCTGTGTGGATTGTCCCAAAAAAATTAGATGCAACGGGACAGAAGAAATGGCGGTTAGTCATTGACTACCGTAAATTGAATGAGAAAACGATCGACGATCGTTATCCCATTCCCAATATAACGGACATTCTTGACAAGCTAGGACGTTGTATGTATTTTACAACCCTAGACTTGGCATCAGGCTTCCACCAAATAGAGGTCGACAGCCGCGATATCGCAAAAACCGCTTTCAATGTAGAAAACGGTCATTACGAATTTCTGAGGATGCCTTTTGGCCTCAAAAACGCTCCATCGACGTTCCAACGCGTCATGGATAATGTTCTAAGAGAACACATTGGTGTCAGATGCCTAGTCTATATGGATGACATCATCGTATTCTCTACAAGTTTAAAGGAACACCTCGATAATTTGAGGAAAATCTTTGAAACTTTACGAAAATATAACATGAAAATTCAGCTCGATAAAAGCGAATTCCTTAAGAAGGAAGTTGCTTTTCTCGGCCATATAGTAACCCGAGACGGAGTGCAACCAAATCCAGATAAGATCGAAACTATCCGGAAATGGCCCATTCCCACTGACGAAAAGCAATTGAGAGGCTTTCTCGGAATCCTTGGTTACTATCGCAAATTCATCAAAGACTTTGCGAAAATAGCCAAACCCTTAACACAAGCTCTACGGAAGGGTGAGAAAATCATTCATAATAAAGAGTTCGTCGAAGCATTTGAACGATGCAGAAACATTCTCACATCGAGTGACATTCTCCAATACCCGGAATTTGATAAACCGTTTGTTTTAACGACAGACGCATCAAATTACGCCGTAGGTGCCGTACTGTCACAAGGCAAAATTGGCAGCGACAAGCCAATTGCCTTCGCGTCACGAACCCTCAATAAGTCGGAAGAAAATTATTCCGCTATTGAGAAGGAGTTGTTGGCAATCGTGTGGGCGTGCAAATACTTTAGACCGTACCTTTACGGACGGAAATTCACGCTGTACACTGACCATAAACCATTAACACATGGTTTAAATCTAAAAGATACCAACAGCAGACTCATTCACTGGCGATTATATTTAGAAGAGTTCGACTTCGAAATACAATATAGGCCAGGTAGGCAAAATGTCGTGGCAGATGGTCTGTCAAGAGTACGAGAAACGGAGATGAACGTCAACGACGCTAGTGATGCACCTTCTTCGTCTGATACGGAAGATGACTCTTCTGAAAACGACGAAACGGTACATTCTGCTGACACGGATGATTCTGCCTTTATACCTTGCACAGAACACCCACTGAATAAATTTAGTAATCAAATTGTTTTACAAATAGGGGCAGACGAGGGAGAAACTTATGAGGAAGTATTTCCTAGAATGTTCAGACGTACGATCACAAAAATCAATTTCGGAGTACCCAATCTGATTAAAATGTTCAAAAACTACATGGATGTTAAGAGGTCCAATTGCATATTTTGTCCGGAAAGCGTTATAAATTCACTTCAAATAGTTTACAAAAACTATTTCAGTCGTGGCAAACCATTTAAGGTTTGTATATCTCAAAAACTCCTAATTGATCTAAAAACTCCAGAAGAACAAAATTTGGTTATCGAACAAACACATTCGAATGGACACCGTGGTATATGGGAGAATAATAGAAAAATTGCAATTCGTTACTTCTTCCCAGCTATGAAAAGTAAAATACAACAGTATGTAAGGCTCTGTCGGGTCTGCAACTCAAGTAAGTACGAAAGACACCCGTACAAGATCAAACTTGGAAAAACTCCTAATCCAAAAAAGCCTCTAGAAATAGTACACGTAGATATTTTTATAAAGAAACCTAACATATTTCTCTCTTTCATAGACAAATTTTCACGGTTCGGGACGGTCATTCCAATCAAGTCACGAAACATCAACGATGTAAGGAACGGGTTAACAAAATATTTCACCTTGATTGGTACTCCAAATTTAATCGTCTCTGATAATGAGCCAGCCATACGCTCGATTGAAATAAGAACGCTTTTGGAAAACCTGAACGTCCAAATACATTTCACCCCACCAAACCATAGCGTTAGCAATGGAACTGTCGAAAGGTTTCACTCTACTTTGGGTGAAATTTATCGATGTCTTAAGCCGACGTACCCCGATCTCAACGATAAAGAACTTTTTAGAATTGCATGCACAACGTACAATAATACCGTGCATTCCGCTGTAAAATTAAAACCAAGAGAGATCATGTATGCGAGAAGGGATGAGGACGAAATGTCTTTGGACATAGACAAAATTATTGAAAATAGAAACAAATTCTTTCAAGAAGTTGTAAGTCGTTCGGAAGCGACCAAAAATAAAAATTTGAAGTACCACAACAGGGCCAGAGAAGAGCCACCCGTTCTACCCGTGGAGGGCACCGTGTACAACAAAGTACAGGGTGTCAGGAACAAGGGCCGCGAGAGATACCTTCCAGTCACAGTGGTCGAAGACAAGGGTAGAACCTTTACAGACCATTATGGCCGGGAGTTACATAAAGACAATATTCGGAGAACCTGAATCCACAACAAAATTATTTTCTTTACACATGTTTTAGAATGTGGATTCGCCTGACAACCCTGACATGCCTGACAATTGCCACGACAGTAGCACAGACAATACAACTATACGACTTGACGAGGAACCCTGGACTACTGACATTACAATCCGGAAACACGCTTATCAAAATTGGACAGCATCGCATATATCATGTGATCGACTTGACCAAATACAAACCCCTTTTGGATAACATCGAACTCGCCGTCGATGGACTCAAAATTTTTATCGATTACCAGGATCTTACATCCCTTTTGAAAACAAAGCTGGAAGAAGTCAAAGGATCGTATAGGAGGTTAATTCCAGCACAACACTTTCGTCATAAAAGAGGAGCATTTAACTTTTTAGGATCAGCGATTAAAATAATAACAGGCAATTTAGATGAAAACGATTTGAAACAGATTAATGACGACATCAAGGATTTGAGAGAAAAGAACCAGGATCTAGTTAGACAAAATAACATTCAAGTAAAACTAAATCGACTCCTAGAGAACCGAATAAACAAAATCATTGACTCCGTAAACAAAGAGCAGAAAATCATAAAACAACAAATAATAGCAGCTAGACAGACGTTGATTATTAATAGACTGATTAACCAAAATTTTACGACTATCAGACAGGCATTTAAAATCTCCTTCCATTTAGATATTCTGCAAAAACATATAGATTCCATTTTTGAAGTTATTCAGTTAGCAAAAATTCATGTTATTTCAAAGAATTTTCTAGAGTCAGAAGAAATCCGGTTTATTTTAGACAGATTAGAGGAACAGAACATAACCATTTTGAATCCCGATCAGGTCTACGATTACTTGGATATCCGCGCGCTCTTCAAAGGTCCAATACTCTACTTCATAATTGGCGTACCACAAATCTCACCTCTCTATTTCAACAATTTAATATTGGAACCACTTCCAATCGGCGGTCGAACTGTTAAATTACCCTGGCATCATGCGGTAATCCATGGCAACTTAACGTATTTTATCAAAGACAGTTGCAAAACCATTGGAGAAAACACCATGTGTGAGGAGGACCAGCTAGAGGACGTCTCCGACGATGGGTGTTTTTCGAAAATCATCAGGGGACTCCCAGGAAGATGTACCTTTACTAAATTCAGAAACATTACCCAAGCAACACGATTAACGGACCACCACATTGTCGTTAAAAACGCATCAGTCACGTTGATATCCGACTGCTTACAAAACGACAGAAAACTGTTCGGAACATTTCTGATATTTTTCTCGAACTGCAGCATCTCCATAGATGGGAAAAATTTCTCCACTACCAAGTATGCATCAACCTTACCGACTGTAATTCCGATGGACGGAGTTAAAATCGAACAGGCAGACTTCGAGCCTATCTTGGACCTCAAGGAGCTGAGGAAGTTACACCTGGAGAACAGAGAGGAACTACACATTATCAAAAACCGGCATTTCCTCCAAACAACCACAAGTTTGGGGTTATCCTCCATTTGTATCATTTTAGGAATTTGCATCGGCCTCTATTCTTTATACACGAGGAAGACGAAGCCAAACGGCACCAGCTTAGACAACGACACAGGAAACGCGGATCGTTGCGAAATTGTATCGGGACGATCCAATCTTGAGGGGGGAGCAGTTAAAGAAAAATCCCCTCGGACGCCGACGCCACATGTAACCTGCAAGCTGAGACCGGGACCATCACCTACACGGGCGTGCTGACGTAAGCACTCGTGCGACTTGCGCCACCGCCGACGACGGACGGTGACGGACCGTTTGCACCTAACCAGCTGACAGGGCACATCGAAGACTTGGACTTCGACTACCACCTGATCGTGGAATTTGCTGACACAGGAATAATGGAGCGTTAGGTAGGTTTCATTAAATTCAGACAGAGAAATAAAGTCAGTCTTGTATGTAAACCCTTTTTAAAAACATCTTCTTTGTCAGGAAGAACTTCAGTAGTGTACTGCACTTAGATTGTGACCAATTGGTTTTGCACTTAAAAACTAAGTGCAGCCCTATCGAAACTTTTTCAATCCAGTCAAGATGAATTTTATGTGCAAACCTATTACTTTGTAAGCATCAATTAACTGGATTTCAATAGCGAGGTACATGATTTCTATTGATAAGAATAATGAAATTATTTGCATTAAGAATTGGGTTTGAAATAAAAATAAAGGAACATTTTTATAATCTGTGATCAAACTGATATAAATTGCTTTCCAGATCATTTGCTATGCTTGGATTTGGAAAGAACTAAAGCAATTTGATCACAGATTATACCATATTTGAAATGAAAAAGCGAACCGTTGACGATTGTTATAAAACAAGTTTTATTTATAATGCAAACTTAACGTAAATAGCTTATAAAGGTTAATCATTTACATTAAAGATCCATGGTCAGAGAAACCATTCGCTTACCTTTACAGCAGATTGTGTCCAGGAATCGAAATGTATCGGGTTCTTTTCCGATAGGTGAAACCGTCGATCGTCGATGTGATTTTGGGAGAATAGCTGCGTCCAATGTTGATTGTTAATAGTTGAACATTTCACACCGCTGGCTTATGAAAAGGATGGTCCAGGGTGATCCGACGATGCCACGGTCGACAAAGCTGGAGGCTTCCGCCGAAAAAACCTTCCGCTAGACAGTTATTCGGTCACGTTCCAGCAGCAGCTCCATCCAGCAGCTCCAAAACCGTTCGCTAGTTTGGTGGTAAAGTGATCGACGGAAATCTATAGGAAATATACCAAGAGATGTGCATTGTTTGAAGGTTTTTGAAGCTTGAATAATGAGTTAACTATTACCTTTTAAATCTGCAAGCAACTGTAACTTTGAGCACCACGTTTAAAAGAGAAATCTCGAAATTTTGTGCGACAAAATGCGACTTCTGCAGGCGCCATGCTCGTTCCACGTTTGTTATGTTCATCTTTGGATTTTATGTTGACAAGGTTGCTTTTTATGCTGCTACACTCTAAATTTATTATATAAAGAATGGCATTTAATAGAGTGACTTTTAATTTTTAATTGTTGCACATAGAATGGTTTTTTTCTCTCTCGTTCGTAATCTATGTGCTTTCTGCACTTAGATTCTATCAGTAAATTAATTTGAGTGAAGAAGGTATTGCTTCAGAGAGGGGCTAGTGCATATCGCACCCTCAAGGTTAGCTGCCGTAGCCTAGCAGCAACGAACATCGATGACTCGCTCTGGAGAGTCCATCACCATAGCATGCTGGCGCTTAGCCAGTTTCCCGAGTGGTCCTCGCCAGCATGTGCAAATGCAAATGTACAGCACATGCATTTATGTCACTTAAGCAATGGCTGTCAATGTGTTGCAATATGTGGCACTAATCTGATTTTAGTGGGGCCCTTTTCGACTTTAATATTGCTTCAATGAGGTGTTTAAAGTAATGCAGCATTATATACAGAATTTTAAATATAAATATATGGCAAAATTGATGTACTTATATACGGCTTCGTGGTTGCTTGGGTAGTAACAATAACGTTGCTAAAAAGGCTGTTCCATATTCAAACAAATCAGCTGTAAATACTAACGGACTGTGGACTGTAGGACTGTGGACACGGTGTGTCTGGTAGAACAATATTATCGCAAAAAAATAGGCATCGCCAAATTCTTCGTTACTCGAAAATATAGGTTTCTAGCTTTCTTTTAACGGGTCGATCAAAAAAATCCACCGAGGGACCTCGAACAACTTTTTCGTTTGAACATTTTTGCTCACTGTGGACCATTATTGGGAGAAAGTTATTGACGAACCGCTTTTAATTTAAGCATCACGCTGTAAGTTAGAGATACTTTTGTTTTCCCAATACTATATACAAACAATATATCATACACATGGAAACAAGATTTATATTTTTGGCCTATGTGAATTCTGAACATGGGACACATACTCTGTTAACAGCAATTAATTGAACAAAACATGTAGTGATCTACAGATCTTGTCCCTCGTAACACTTGGTGCGCCACTGTTTACTACATTGTAAAAACCTTATTAATCCACCTAGCGGTGATGGTGCCTTTCTCGTGCTTCAAAATATCCTTTCAACCAAACTCAAGCAACATGTTGACGACATTTCCATAAATACAAAATGAAAACTGCTTGCTAAATCTACTCAATATGGATACGTTTTATATTAGCATAACATCCAATATTCAGAAATTATAAAACAAAATTTAAACCATATAAGTGTCATGAAGCCGCAAAATTTTGAAACGTCATTTAAGATTTTCCAGTCATCATTTTATGACTCCGGATATCTACCCCAACTAAACTTACCGCCATCTTGAACATTGAGACACCATCTTGGATGTCCTGGTATTCATTTTTGGACCTAAAATTACATAAAATAGTCGCCGTATTGAATTTTGGCATGTCGTTTATGATTTTCTGGTTAACAGTTTTGGACGAAGACAGGCATTCTTCCCTATTCAAACTATAGTCATATTGCAGACCTTGTGAAACAGCGGACAGCTTGGGTTTTCTGATTACAAATTTTGAATTCTGAACATATTTCCATACAAAATATGCCCATAATGCAAGAATTAAAAATCCTATAAAATAGGCACTTACTTGAATACTGGGCGATTATCTTGGATTTTGGACCGCTATCTTGGATACTCTGGTGGACTCTGAACATATTTCCCAAACCAAACACACTTATTTTAAATAGTTTTAGAGCTCAAAATTCCTTAAAACAGCCGCCATCTTCTGTTGACGCGATCAAATTCTTATTTTTCCATTCAACGTTGACCCATCCTGCTATAAATTTACACCTTAGGAATCTGAAATGGTACGATTTGGTGAGATCGCTTTAGTTTTGTCTATATTTTGTTCTCTTTCATATATGGTCGGGGTTCTGCTAAACCGAACCAAAGACCATTTTTTGAAAAATTGAGTTTTCTGTACCATTGGATGAAGAAATTGATGATCTTCCTTCCATGTAAAAATGCAGTAATTCTGACAGCTCTTCGTGGAGTAAGTTCAAAATTTCTGTTTAGCAGAGCATACAAAAAGTGAAATTGCATCCAACCAGAGTGAACTGTAAACCATTCCATAGAATCAGCGAAATGTTTTAGTGTTGGTCCAGATGCAGAACATTTCAAGTTATGCTCATCGCCGTCATATTTCTAACTTCCAACCGACTCATAGTAACAATCTGTGGGAGAATTGAACACGTTATTAGAAATACGGATGTTGGAGGATACAATTATGTTTCGATGGTGCTGAACGCCATTTTTCCAAATCACATTCAGCCAGACCGAACCAAATCCACTGCATTTTAGAATCAATTTATTCTCAACGATACAAAAATCAACTGGTTTTAAATACCTGCGTTATGTTGACACACCTCATACTGATAATTCTGGAGCAACATTTGAAAAGGGCATACAAGCATTGGTAAACAATGACTTTACTCGTCGCTCCTGAACCCCCATCAGCTTATTCACAAAAACTAAGACCGTTATCAGATAGAGCAAACATCGATCTTTCGGAAAACGGTGTTCATGTGCGTGGGCGGGCTACTGTTAGGCCCTACGGAGCGTTTTCGAAAAAAGACACAAAACCTCTTGGGCCCTTTTCAAATGTTGCTCCAGAATTTAACACTGAAGCCGTCATTGAACAACAAGGCTAATAAGAATAATAAAGCTTGAAAAAAATCAAACACTTGGTTCGCTTTGGCTGATCGAAAAATGGCGTTTTCACGAAAACCATGCTAGAGAAGAATGTTTAGAACTTGATTCAGACTTAACGACTGACCTTCAGCTAAGTAAAATGACCTAGAGGTAACGTGCTTGGTTATCATTTAAAGGACCCAAGTTCGAATCTCTTTAATATTTCCGTTTTTTTTTTGTCTTAGTTCACTTTGGCAGATCATTTTCATGGTTTTCTTCGACCAGTATAAATTTGAAGTACACAAATTGCTCCATTTTCACTTCTCAGGACCTCAGGACATGCAAGGACATCATTTTACATAATCACTCTTGCTCTGTGCCTGCACGCACATGCACCGCCTTTTAAAAATCATAGGTGGGAAGGGCTGAGCTGGGAGGGCTTCCGCCGTTCATATTTCAAACTATTTTGAAACCTCCATGCTATTATAATATTCGCGTCCTCTGTGATTCATGTAAAGAATTGTGAGTGATATTGATTTCAACTTCATAGACGATGAAAAATCGAGTTTTTTTTTCACAATCCGAATGGTTTTCTATGAAACAAAGAAACACAGTCAGCCACACTGAACTATAAACCATATTCCAATGTTTTTGTTCAGCCAGGGTGAACTGAGTGCGAAGTACTTAAAAATTAAATGTAATTATATCAACGATTTCAAATAATTTACATGTATTTTTTATCTATGATGATTATTAAAGGCTTGTAAGTTACATGTGTGTGGAAAAGTTTCAAATAATCTTAGCTGTTGTTTATTTGTGAGTGGTTGAACTTTAAGCTTAATTATCTCGGAATAAAGTTTTTGGCGCTTAGTTCGGTTTAGCAGAACCCCGGCCATATGTGAACTTAGACCGATTCGTCACTGCTGTTCATACCTTACGTTTATCAGGCCATTAAACAAAGCCACGTTTTAATTTTTCACATGAACGTCGGTTCTGCTACACAAAAGCTAGTCTCTAATGTGATCTAATTCTATTTTCTTGCTAACCGTTCATTAGATTATCAAAAAAATCTGCGATCTGATGTGTCGTATATATGGGTTTGGTTCATTTTTATATTTGGTAATATCCGGTGGGATAGCCGAATCTGATTCCATGAGTCATGGACCATGACACTACCGGTTGTCCCAATTATGGTCTGAGAATATTTTATTGCTATTTATTCACCTTTACCTAATCACCGCGATTTGATATATCGCATGCATGGGTTTGCTTCACTTTTACTTCTAACCACTTTCGAAGCCACAGCTGAACCCGCAACACTACCGGGAATCTAATGTGGTCTGACCCTATTTTTCCATCAGGTTGTCGATAAGTCGTGATCAGTCTTCGTTCTACTGCTCGTGTTGTGTGTAGGCAAGAGGTAACGATAGCGCACGAATGTAACAAAGCCGACTGACACCCGAATGCGGCAACGAAATGAAGGTAGTAAAAAGTGTCGAATGTTTAAAAGACTGGTCGTGATTTGAAGTACCGCATCCATGGGTTTGGTTAAATTTTACATTTTACTACCCGGATCTGATTCCGGGTAACTACCGGCTGAACCAAATATGGTCTAACATTATTGTCTTGTTAACTGCTCATCGGTTAACCAAAAACGCTGCAAATTGAAGGTGCCACATGCAGGGTTTGACAATTTCGACGGGACTCTCTGAACCAATTCCGGACCACTACCAGTGACGTAAGGATATTTTCTAGCTAACTGTTCATCAGGTTATCGCAAAAGCCACGATTTGATGTGTCACATGCCTGGATTTGGTTCACTTTTACATTTGGCCTCTTCCGGCCACTCAAAACCGATTCCGAAACACTTGCGACCGTTCATTAGGTAATCTAAAAAGCCACTATTTGATGTGACGCATGTACGGGTTTGTTTCTCTTTCAGATTTAACCACTTCGGCGGGAACCCCGGAACGGGTTCCGGAACACTACTGGTTCAGATATGATCTGAGATGGTTTTCCTGCTCATTGTCCATCAGGTCATCGAAAATGCCGTCGTTTGATGTGTCGCATGTATGGGTTTGGTTCAATTGTATATTTGGCCACTTCCAGCGGGACGCCTAGAACCGGTTCCGGAACACTACCGGTTCAGGTATGGTCTGAGATGATTTTCCTGCTCATTATCCATCAGGTCATCGAAAATGCCGTGGTTTGATGTGCCGCATGCATGGGTTTGGTTCAATTGTATATTTGGCCACTTCCAGCGGGACGCCTAGAACCGGTTTCGAAACACTACCGGTTCAGATATGGTCTGAGACTATTTTCCTGCTTACCGCTCATCAGGTCATCGAAAATGCCGTGGTTTGATGTGTCGCATGTATGGGTTTGGTTCAATTGTATATTTGGCCACCTCCAGCGGGACGCCTAGAACCGGTTCCGGAACACTACCGGTTCAGATATGGTCTGAGATGGTTTTCCTACTCATTATCCATCAGGTCATCGAAAATGCCGTGGTTTGATGTGTCGCATGCATGGGTTTGGTTCAACTGCATATTTGGCCACTTCCAGCGGGACGCCCAGAACCGGTTCGGGAATACTATCGGTTCAGATATGGTCTGTGACTATTTTTCTGCTTACCGCTCATCAGGTTATTGAAAATGCCGTGGTTTGATGTGCCGCATGCATAGGTTTGATGTATTTTCATATCTGGCCCATTCCTGGGGTACCGTTCCGGAGCACCTAAATGGCCATATCTCCGGAACGGCTGGACCGATTCGAACCATTTTCAATAGGAAACAATGGGACCAGATTCCGCGTCGAATGAACCGTCGGTCATTGAAATCGGATGAAGTTTACTGCCAAAAAGTGATGTGAGTTTTTTTTGTACACACACATACACACATACATACACACACACATACATACACACAGACATCACCTGTGTGGGCAGCAGGGACGGATGTCCTGGGGCCTGACGCACCCCCCCGCTTGCGAGTCAGCCGCGTAGTTGCCGGCTAAGAATAGGACTACTAACCCCAATTCAAGGTGTCAAGCGACCCGTGCCGAGGAATGAGTGATCGAGGGGGTGAAAAAGATGCTCGATCTTTAACGGAGCCTGTGGGGCACCTGGGCACCCCCCACAGTAAGCTGTCCCTTACCGCGTTAATGCAGAGCTCTGACGTGGTGGACATTCTTTCTCGTGCGACTCGTGGGAACAAAATATGAGTAATAAACAATCTTCAAAAACAAGTGTAACAGGTAGTAGTGGTGCGATCAACCCCTTCGCAAGAAGCGGGTTGATGCGGTCTCCAACAAGGAGAAGCGAGGAGTCAGGTGCTGGAAGCTGCTTACGCAGCTCAAGCGTGGGAGCTCCTGTCCACTCCACGGCAAGCCAGCCGGCGGAGGTCATGGACGGAGCATGGTTGCTGAGGGCCATCAGCCAAGTAGCAGGAAAAGGACGGCCCGCATTGGAGGTAGCTGAGCAGCAGCTTGGCAAAATTATCGACTTTGCGACAACTAAGTCGAATATAAGCAAGGACCTGAAAACGGCCTTGCTTCGGCTTAGAGCGTCAGTTGATGAGGCCAAGCAGGAGCACGCGGTCGCGTTGCGGGCTGCGGCAGCGGCGGAACCCGCAAAGGAGAAAGCGTCTAAGCTTACGCAAACGGAGGCCTTCTCCTTCGCGGGTAGTCCTAAGAGTGTGGAAGCGAATGCACGTGACAAACGTGACAAGCATTCGCAGAAGCGGGCGAGGCAGCCGTCAGGTGAGGAGCTGTCTGGAGGTGCCCGCAAGGCCAGGCGTATAATAACCCCTAAAGTCGGTATTATGGCCGGAAAGTCGGACCCCAGCCAGGGTTCCCGGAAAGCTGGGAAGGGTGGGCCTGAAAAGGCCGGCCCGTCCCGGAATGATGGGAACAAGGGGTTGCGACCAATGGTGGGCCCTCGGCAGCCACAGAGCAGGGCGATCCAAGGAGATGACCCTCCTTGGACAAAGGTAGAGCGGAAGAGGAAGAAGAAGGTGAATCCGCAGGCAGAAGTGCAGGTCGCCAAGCCAAGGCGTAGGAAGGCAGGTGCCAGGCGCGAAAAAGGTGACGCTATCGTCATCAAGACCGAACAGTCGAAATACTCGGACGTCTTGAAGGCGATGAGGTGCGACGCCAAGCTCGAGGGTCTTGGAGCCGACGTACGCAGTATCAGACGTACTCGTACGGGCGAAATGATCCTGGAGCTTAAGCGCGAGAAGGATCACAAGGGCGCCGCCTACAAGAGGCTGGCAGAAGAGGTCCTTGGTGATGGAGTGGAGGTGAGGGCTCTTACGCATGAGGCGACTCTGAAGGTCAAACACCTAGACGAGATCACCGAAGCGGAAGAGCTCGTCACGGCACTGCGGCAACAGTGCGATGTTCAGGTGGCCGCCACAGCCGTCAGGCTGCGGAAGGGGCCAGCAGGGACACAGATAGCTCTGGTTCAGCTACCTGTGGCGGACGTTAAAAAGTCCGTTAAAGTAGGGCGGATAAAGGTGGGCTGGTGCGTATGTCCTTTGACATTCCACGAGCCACCAGAGGTTTGCTTTAGGTGTCTGGAACCAGGACACAAGTCGTGGGACTGCAAAGGCCCCGACAGGCGCAAACTGTGCAGGCGATGCGGCGCTGAAGGTCATAAGGCCCAAAGCTGCACGAGTCCGCCCATCTGCATGATCTGTACCGGGAAATCCTCGAACAACAGACATCCGATGGGTGGTCCAAGGTGCCCGGCCTTCAAGAAAGCCGCAGTGAACAACAAATCACAGTGCAGGTAACGCAGCTGAACCTGAACCACTGTGATGCGGCTCAGCAACTGCTTTGTCAGGCAGTTTCTGAGTGGGAGACGGATATCGCCATCATATCGGACCCATACCGAGTACCCGCCGGCAACGGCAACTGGGTCGCGGATGGGACCAGAAAAATGGCGGCGATATGGACGACGGGTAAATACCCCGTTCAGGAGTTGGTGTCTACTACCTATGAGGGCTTCGTGGTCGCCAAAGTAAACGGGGTCTTCTTCTGTAGCTGTTATGCGCCTCCGCGGTGGCCGATCGAGCAGTTCACGCAAATGCTGGACCGCTTAACGACCGTGCTAACAGGGCGAAGGCCGGTGGTAATAGCGGGCGACTTTAATGCCTGGGCCGTGGAATGGGGAAGCCGTTTCACGAACCAGCGGGGTCAGATCCTGCTAGAAACACTGGCCATCTTAGATGTCGACTTGGCTAATGTCGGTACCAAGAGTACACAGCAAATAATTTTGTAATATCCAGGCGCGTAATTTCTGGCGACGTATCCAATTTCTAACGCAATTTAACTCTGTTGCTTCGTTTTCCAACAATTTTCACACTCACCATGTACACCGTAGTTGGCACCGGAAAGTGTCAACAAACCCATTTCAACAGATACCTAGAAGCAGTATCATATTTATCATCTACCTTCTAACTCGGTGAAATAGCCGAGAGGTAAGAGATATGCCTCACAATCAACGGATCAGTGTACGAATCCATGCCAATATTTTATTTATATATGATTCATCTACTGATTCGGTTCTAGCGATTGCTAGACACACTTTCAAGCTGCGGCTGCTAATTTGCTGCGTGGGAAGGATGTAATCTTTACATCACTTTTACGACGCGACTGATGTGCAGCGAAAATTATGTGATATCACAAGATTTTTTTTTGCTGTGTACCTTTAGTCGAAACGGAGCGGAGTCAATTATTGACGTGACCTTTTGTAGTCCTGGCCTAACAAGTAGTTCGAACTGGAGAGTAGATGATGGCTACACTCACAGCGACCACCTGGCGGTTCGCTACAGTATCGACTACAATAACAGCAGACAGCGGATAGAAGAAGAGGCGGCTAGGCCAAGGCCAAGCCCTCGCAGGTGGAAGACATCATACTTCGACGAAGGGGTATTTAGGGAGGCGCTCCGCCGTGAGCGAAACTTACTCGGTTTAGACGGCGACGAGCTGGTAGCGGTGCTCTCACGTGCGTGTGATGCGACCATGCCTAGGCGAGTCCACCCTAGAAATGGGAGGCCACCGGCTTACTGGTGGACCGACGCGATTGCGGACCTGCGCCGCGCCTGCCTACGGGCTAGGCGGCGGATGCAGCGAGCACGATCAGAGGAAGAGCGAAACGAACGGCGGGTGGTGTTCGCCGCTGCAAAAGCCGCGCTTAAGACCGAGATAAGAGCAAGCAAAAAGGCCTGCTTTGAGGGTCTCTGTCAGAGTGCCAATACGAACCCGTGGGGTGACGCCTACAGGATCGTTATGGCCAAGACGAGAGGTGTGATGGCTCCTACAGAGCAATCTCCAGAGATGTTGGAGGGGATCATTGGAGGACTTTTTCCGCGTCATGATCCTAGTCCTTGGCCTCCTTTTGAAGGACAGCCGGGGACTGGGGCTGGCGATGAGGAGAGGGTCACCGATGTGGAACTTGCGGGGATAGCTAAGTCCCTTAGCGTAGGTAAGGCCCCAGGTCCGGACGGAGTTCCGAACCTGGCCTTAAAAGTAGCTATTGCAGATGCTCCCGAGATGTTCAGGTCTGCTATGCAGAAATGCCTGGACGAGGGAGTTTTCCCAGAAGCTTGGAAGAGGCAGAGCCTGGTACTATTGCCAAAGGCGGGGAAACCACCCGGAGACCCGTCGGCATATAGACCAATATGCTTGATTGACACGGCGGGGAAGGTGCTCGAAAAGATCATCCTCAATAGAATGTTGCGGTTCACCGAGGGCGAAAATGGTCTTTCGAGTAACCAGTACGGCTTCCGGAAGGGGAGGTCCACCGTAGACGCTATCTTGTCGGTTACAAAAACCGCCGAGAAAGCACTCGAGCCTAAGAGGAGGGGAATTCGTTTTTGCGCGGTAGTGACTCTGGATGTAAGGAATGCGTTTAATAGCGCCAGCTGGTCTGCTATTGCCGATGCGCTCTTGCGTCTGGGGATACCGGAGTACCTGTACAAGATTCTCGGAAGTTACTTTCAGAATCGTGTACTAGTCTACGACACGGAGGTGGGTCGGAAGTGCTTTCACATAACCTCAGGAGTCCCGCAAGGTTCCATCCTGGGTCCGGTGTTATGGAATGTCATGTACGACGAGGTGTTGAGGTTAGAGTATCCAGTGGGAGTGGTGATTGTCGGATTTGCCGACGACATTACGCTCGAAGTCTACGGTGAAACGATCGAGGAGGTAAAGTTGACTACCAACCACTCGATCAAGGTTGTGGAGGCGTGGATGCGGTCCAGAAAACTGGAGCTGGCTCACCACAAGACAGAGGTGACGGTTGTTAACAACCTGAAGTCGGAGCAGCAGACGGAGATCAGTGTAGGAGACTGTACTATCCTGTCAAAGCGCTCCGTCAAACACTTGGGCGTGATGATCGACGATAAGCTTACCTTCGGTAGCCACGTCGATTATGCCTGTAAAAGAGCCTCCACAGCTATTGCGGCACTGTCCCGGATGATGTCCAATAGCTCTGCGGTGTACGCCAGTAAGCGCAAGCTTCTGGCTAGTGTTGCTACATCCATACTTAGGTATGGCGGCCCGGCGTGGGGCACCGCGCTAAGAACTAAATGCTACCGACGGAAGCTGGAAAGTACTTACAGGCTTATGTGCCTGAGGGTTGCGAGCGCGTACCGTACCGTGTCACACGACGCTCTCTGCGTCATTACTGGTATGGTGCCTATCAGCATTCTTATCAGTGAGGACATGGAGTGCTTCGAAATGCGCGGCACAAGAGGCATACGCAGGACTGTCAGGATGGCCTCTATGGTCAAATGGCAGCGCGCGTGGGACAGTTCCACCAAAGGAAGGTGGACCTATAGGTTGATACCGAGGGTAGATAGTTGGATTAATAGGCGCCATGGGGAAGTCACATTCCACCTGACACAGGTCCTTACAGGTCATGGTTGCTTCCGACAGTATCTACACCGTTTCGGGCATGCGGATTCTCCCGAATGCCCAGTGTGCAATGGTTTAGAGGAAACGGCGGAACACGTTTTGTTCGTGTGCCCGCGTTTTCGCACAATGCGTGACCGCATGCTTGCCACATGCGGGGAGGACACAACTCCGGACAACTTGGTCCAGAGGATGTGTAGGGATGAGTTTGGCTGGAACGCCGTTTCAACGGCTATTACCCACATCGTCTGGGAGCTACAGAGGAGGTGGCGCGTGGACTCGGAGAATGGCTAGTCCAGATGCAGTACAAGAGGTGGTCCAGGGGTTCGGAGTCGGCTTCGTAGGTCATACCGGTGCCCTGCGGTCGAGATCGACCCTTACAACGATTAAGTGGCCGCGGAGAGGAAGTCCCGGTAGCGGTGCTGTCGTGGCGTCGGTCTACTGGGTTGGATTCGAGCCCGCGGTTGGAAAGGGGTCCCCGGCAAGGGTCGGGGTAGGTGAGATCCTGCTGTCTGCAACCTACGGATGCATCTGATAGGGCCTGAAGGGTAGTGATACCCTTCCTTTGCGGGCAGGTCAGATCGGGTTGCATGTGGGCATCAGTTCTTGATGTCCGCTCAGCAGTAGGGCGCGGGCGGGGTTGACCCTGCCCGCCTTCCGAGGACAAAGGGAGTGGCGAGGACCACTCGGGAAACTGGCTAAGCGCCAGCATGCTACCGTGATGGACTCTCCAAAGCGAGTCATCGATGTTCGTTGCTGCAGGCTACGCAGCTAACCTTGTGGGTGCGATGTGCACTAGCCCCTCTCTGAAGCAATACCTTCTTGGTGGTTCCGGAGAGACGTAGGGTTTGGCGACCATAGGAATGGTTTAGTGGGTACGAGGAGAGAGTAGTCCTGGATTTTACTTTTGTTGTAGAAGACGGCCTGTCAGACCTACACTACCCTAACCTTCTGTTAGGGTGTCTGTTGAGCAGATTATCCCCCTATGGTTTAGAAGGAAAAAAAAAAAAAGACATCACCTCAATTCATCGAGCTGAGTTGATTGGTATATGTGACTCGACCCTCCGGGCCTTCTATCGAAAAGTCATTTTTGGAGTGAACATATAGCCTTTCCAGTACACTCAGTGTACGAGAAAGGCAAAAATAAGAAGAACGTTTTTGTTTCAAGTGCCTTCTGCTCGTTTCTTTACAAAGCCATTTGCCAAAAGTGGTTCTTAAACAATTTAATATTAAGAGCTTTTTATTCTTAAAATAAATTGTTTCTATTATACTATACATTGTTTACATACATACTGTATAGCAGTGTTTTTTGCCACAGAAAGTAAGTATTATTTCTATTATTCTTTCAGGAACAGCAGCCCAACTAAAACGGAGTCTGCTTTAAAATATTGTACTTCAGTTGAATTTGAAAATATTGTTTCGTAAAAGCAATGACGGAATTATATTTATACACCTTGTATGTAAAACTAGAAATGTTTGGTGATCTTGTTGATCTTGCTGGCGTTTTGTCTCAGTTGGGAAAAGCCTGCTTCTCAGATTAATGTTTTATGAGCGAGCACTTAAACAGATATTAACGGAGAGCTTTTTTTGTCAATTGACCGCCTTAGTATGTATCCTACCAGTGGATATTTATGTTTCGGAAAGATCCTGAATCGACTGGCACTCGAACCCGTCACTATCAGCATAGCTTTGCTGAAGACCTGCGCTGTCACCGCTTCGGCTCTGTTCGCGAACATACGCTCGCAACGACGTCAGCAGCAAGCTGGGATACGCAACCAAAACCAACCATCGCATCGGAACCGTCATCGATGACGGTCGCGAAGCACGCGCACTCACCCGAGCCGACGGGGACAGCCGCGACCAGCAGCGAGAGAGTGAGTGCCGTGAGATCCAACTGTGAGAGCAGCAGCGAACGCCGCCGCCGTAGCCATCATCATCATCGATGCACGTCACCCTGCAGCCAATGTGATGATGGTTTGTTCCATACACGTCGCGTGGGTTCTACGCGCGCGTTGAACCTTCCACGTGGTTCTGGAACGTTAGATTTTTGGTATATATATGCGACCCGCTCGCAGTCGCAAGTCAGTTGAATTCTAAAAGTGAAATCGTTACAAGCGTTCGCGTGGCACAACGCGAAGTGAAATTAATCCAAATGTAAATAGTAGCAGAAGAGAATATAGTAGTGAAAGTGAAAGTGCTCTAGTGATTATTTCCTCCCAATCCGAAATCCAATTCTCTATCTGCCGTGCCAATATACAGTCCTGTGCTTTCGCCTAAAATTTCTTGTGTCCATTGCCGAACAGGCTCTATGGACTATATAGTGTTTATGCATATAAAATGCCTAGCCTTCTCACAATCTTAAGCATGTGTCTTGATTCTGCTATATACAGTCAATGTTATATACAGTGTGATATAATTTTTGGAACAAGGTAATTCCTATGGGAGTTCTTTCGGCTTTTGCAGTCCGCGATGGCAGCAAAAACAAGTATGCTTCATGTTCCCTAATGTTGGATATTTTTGATAATTCATTGAATATGCAGTGTTAATGGATTAACCTAATTTAACTCCAAGTATAATTTAAAGAAGGTATAGAAAAACAAGTTTATTAGTACTATTTGTAAAGTAATCCCGCACATTTCATTTTATATTAAATTTGACTTGCAAATCGAAAAAGAAAAAGTATGCATTAAAGAACCTCAAATATCCCAACATTTTGAAAGCTAATGTCCAATTGTGTTGAAACTTTGGTAATTTAAAATAATGTAGAAATTTTTGACAATCACTGGAAAATAAACTGCAAACATTAGGATGGTTTACAAAATTGTTTATTTTTTCTCGTTTGTTGCATAAATGATTTATAACCAAATTTCATACCTCTTTCCAAAATGCTTTAATTATTCAGACTACACATGCCATTAATAGTTTCAATAGGAACTAGTGTGAGGAGCAATCGGTCACAAATGTCTTAACGATTAGATTGAACTTGATGTCACGTACAATCCTTCAAAAGGTATTTTTTGGAATAATACATTCTATGCCACCTTTGGAAGGCTCATGCAAAACTATAGTGCATCCTATCGAGATGAAATTATGACAGTTGTTATGGGTCAAAAATAAATCTAGGTTTTAACTTGTTTTTACCCAATCGTAATAAACATGCGGGGATTTGATGCCAGAGTAGAAAAATGGAGCAAACCATTCTAGAGATGGCGTGACAATTTTTTATTATGACATTGGGAGCAAACAACATTTTTCTTTTTTTTCTTTAGCTGCACGTCGATTCGTTGGTAATCATAGTTTTATGAAACGAAAAGTCCATAAACTATAGATGTGGACCTAAACAGAATCGCTCGAGAAAGTTCAGTTCAGTGCATTTTCCCTTGCCCGCAATTTCGAAGAAATGTTGCACGGGAAGCTTTCGATTTTAAGTTTTTTTTTTTCAGCTCCGAAAACGGCAAAAAAAGCTACGCTCACTCTTTTTTTAATCAAATCCTTTCCTGAAATTTACACGCATCGGGATAGACCAAAAATGTCTTGCGATCATTATAACATATCATTACATATCATTATAACATTTGAATAACAAATTTTAACACTTATTTTATCTATTTCTATTATTTTAAATCAAAGTAGGCGCAAATCAAAGTAGGCTGTGTTTTCCTTGTATATTACTTATCATATTATTTTTTTATTTTAAGCATAATTGGCTTCTTTAACGGTGTTGAGATAATTTGATTGTCCGAATCTGCATGTCAAACTGAGCCGAAATCCGAATTTTCATGAATTTTGGAGTCCAGGAACCTATTTAAAAATCAATTCAAAGTTTGTATGGGAGCGATTTGTCGAATCACCCCTCGTTTCAGTTTGTACTGGGCGGAGCTGTCAAACAGTTGCCCAGTTGTCAAAAGGTGATTTCAAAAAATCTCTTTTAACATAATTTTAGATGATGATGATGATGATTGTGTACCCACCATCAGCGCAAGGATTACCTATGGCTGCAGAGTCATACCGGAACGGAATGATCTACCTGATGGTTTGTTGTAGCAGGGTAAGCTAAATTCACTGGAGACCTTCGGAAAACAACATGATAATTGTTATCTCGTGACAAAATCTGGCCACCCCACGAACATTTGCCCGGAAACCAGTTCATTTAACTTCTTTAGGCTACCCCTCCGAAATCCCCATATATGTCATGTTCAAATATAAAAAGTAATTATAAGGAACGAACTCACCGGGTAATCCTGACCAGCTGGTTTTCTATGTTTGGCTTTGGTCTCAGCATGCAAACGGTCCAACCATATTAAATGTGCACTCGTTCACACCACTCGCTGATTCTCCGATCGTCCATCGAAGAATCCGAAAAAAATACATAAGCGAGAATACCCGACGCACTGAAAAACAACCTCTTGGATACTAGCATTTCCGAACTCGGAAAAACGTCGAACACGAGCACCACGATGCGGGCAATGTGGTCTCTTGCCAGCGAGCCATCGTCGATCGTTTACACAAAGTGCGAACAAAAAACACAAAGAAAAATACGAAAACGCGGGAACAACAAAATGCGGTAAGTTTCAGCCTCCGCGCCCTGCTTGTCACTGACGACCGTCGACCTTTCACTCTTCCATCAGCGTTCCACTCAAGTACGAACTAAAAACACAAAGAAAATGCAAAAACGCGGTAAAGACGAAATGCGGCATGTTTCAGCCTCCGCGCCCTGCTTGTCACTGACGACCGACGACCGTTCACTCTTCCATCAGCGTTCCACTCAAGTACGAACGAAAACACACCATCTCTTTTAACATAATTTTAGGTACCAAAACAAAGTTCTAAAAATCTGAAAAAAAATCATAGTGGCTCAGAAAAAGGTGCTCTTTTGTATAAAATCAAAAAAGCAATACCGTAAAACGGGGTATCATTGATCAGCGGGGTAACATTGATCGGCTTAACCGACCTCATGAAATGTTCAAACAAGCATTTTACATTGAATCAGTTTCTGCTATCGAATAGTATATCGTAATCTGCTATTATTTAGCTATTGAATGACATGTAATTCATGAAAATTGAAATTCATAAACATTGAATTAAATAGATTTTTCCATAACTGTGTTTCGTAACGCAATGAGATACATTGTCAAACATTCATGCATGGCATGAATACTAGATACAATATGAGGTTTGAAATCACTGTATTGCTTCAATACGATATCCTAGAGTTTGATTTAATGAACGAAACTTTTATGTAAATGCTCTTTTTCAATAAATATACGATTTATTCAAAATAAGCGAACAATTCCTTAAGCCATTGCCTACCTTTAGGCGTTATTCGCGGTTTGGAGGATTTTAATCTTAAAATAACTCAAAAAGTACATGACTTGTAAGAATTTGGACTACATCAGCGACCCCGAATTTAGTAAGTAAGGGTATTTTCAACATAAACGAACATTGATCACTGGCATGATCAATGTTACCCCAGGTCAACAAAATCAAAAATTAGATTGAAAAGCCTATTTAAACATGTTTAAAAGTTTTACAATACTTTTTTGAGTAGCTTAACACATAATCAGAGGGCCAGTACTTGTTTTAAAAATATAAAACATGCAACATTTGCTTTAACAAGAGAATTATTCAAGAAAGATCGAAAATTCTGATCAATGTTACCCCGGATTACGGAACATTTTTCAAAATTTAAAAACAAAATTGGCTGTTTTGTTTGCCTTGCGCCAAAAATCCCAAAAGCAACATAAGAAAAAGTCGTAAATATTTCAACTAAAATTCCTTTTTATTTCATCAGAAAAAGTTGTTCGGGATCCCTCGGTGGATTTTTTTAGGGAACACGTTAAATGAAAGCAAGAAGTCCATATTTTTTGATAATAGCGGATTTGGCGATGTCTATTTTTTGTGATAAACCTTCACCATATACACACCGTGTGGACTGTGGACTGTAGGATCTTCTTATCATCACCTTACTGGCAAATATCTCCTATTACTGCGTAACAGAGTATCAGCACATAACAGGCAATGGAACAACCATAGACTAGACAATCAAGTCCAAAATAAGAGCCGGGCAGATGCCCCCGAATACATTCCTAGAACATGTGCAACGGACCTACCATCAGCACTAGACCGGCCCACATTTGTATGGCGAGAAAAAAAAGTTGGAAAAATTCACGGGGCACCCTCTAGAATCGTGCCTTTGGATGAGAAGAACAATCTGTGAAAGATTCAGCTCAATTGGTTTAAAACTGAGCTGGCGCAAATGAGTTGAAGGTTTGTATGGGATTTTCAGTCCAAATATATGGAAAATTGGATGGCCTACAGTCTCTCACTCAGTACGCCGGTTCAGCGAGTTCGATTTAGCTCAGAATTGAAAGAATGGTAGTTGGTACCCTAAGGAACAATTTTGTATCATGATAAAACTTAATTTAGTTGCAGTTTCAGCTAACGAAAGCAGGATGAGGAGATCTTCCCCCGTTTACTCTCGGTTGTTACATGCAGCACGTGTTTGTCGGTCGAAGCTTGCGCACTACATCATAGGCAGCTATTTAATTCTTCATTGTTTCGATACCCGCCCACGTGGGTGAGCAATTGAAATGAAGGACAACATAGCCGCCTATGATGTAGAGCGCAAGTTTCGAACAGCAAACACGTGCTGCATGTAACAACCGAGAGTAAACGGGGGAAAATGTCCTCATCCTGCTTTCGTGAGCTGAAACTGCAACTAAATTAAGTTTTATCATGATATGATCGTCAACAAAATTGTTCCTTAGGGTATCAACTACCATTCTTTCAATTTTGAGCTAAATCGAACTCGCTGAACCTCGGTGTACTGAGTGAGAGACTGTAAGCCATCCAATTTCCCATATATTTGGACTGAAAATCCCATACAAACCTTCAACTCATTTGCGCCAGCTCAGTTTTAAACCGATTGAGCTGAAATTTTCACAGATTGCTCTTCTCATCCAAAGGCACGATTCTAGAGGGTGCCCCGTGGAATTTTTCGACATTTTTGTATTTGGGCCGGTCTAATCAGCACCAGCTAATCAAGGGAGACAATAGATAGAATAGTGAAATTAACGGTGACAAAATGGAACATGGTATCAAATCGTATGAACGCGCTTACGGTTAGGACATACCTACGTAGCTATCTATGTAAATTGGAATAAACTAATATGAAATTGATTATGGGAATAATGTAATACAGTCGGAACCCGCTCGTTGAGCCACAACCTCCACCCAACCAACGAATTCGATTCGCTAGTTGGGTGAAGTGACAGCAACACAAGGGGCGTGCGCATTGTTTTTTTTTAATCATGTTTAGGTTGGAAGCAAAAAGGAAAAAATATCAATTTGTTTTACATTTAGAGCAAAACTGATACGTTTTGCAAGATACATATATGGCCAATGCGAGAAATAATTATTTTCACCCATTTTCAGTCGGTGAAGTGAAAATATAGATGTTTATGAAACCACCCGGACCAAAAGCAAGCACAAAACACTTTCAATGATCAACAAAATAAAGATTGCCGATGTTTTGCATTTGTTTCGAAGTAATTGTACATATTCTTTTTTTTTAAGAAATATGAAATAGAAATTCTTCTCGATTATCAGTAAAGTTTAAGCAATCAAAAACTCATTAGCTCGCCCCTCGGAATTACAGATTGGTTGTCATTTTCAGTTTGACATTGAATTATGACATCCAGGTACTTTTTAGTTGGCTGACAGCTCAACTAACGGGGTCCCAACTAAAAAGCCACCCAACTATTAAGCCTTATATATGCAATAGGCAATACATAATAAAGCATCAGAGACTAATGTCCTAGTCTCTCTAAACAAAAAAAAAACTGAAAAAGTGCTAAAATGTATTTAGTGTTCGTTAGTCCACATTTATTGCAGGCCATAATCAAAGTCATAGCCACCTTTGTTGTATGCAATCTTGTACACTATATTCCTTCTTTTATAACATAGCGCTCTTCCATCTAGTAGCGGCATACGGTTGAACAACTGCTTGACGTTTCAAATTCGCCTTGACGGAGGCTCTCTGAGAGAATTGCGCTGTGCGTGAAAACAATTTTTTTTAACATGGGAAAGGATAGGAGCTGCATTTTCAAATGCTTCTAATTCTTTATAGAAATTTTTTTAAGCAAAACGTTCTTAATGTTATCGAATGAGATTTTGATACGCTATATTATAGACATAACATTGTGATTTAAAAACATTTTGTCTAAAACCAGTTATAGTGTAGCTAATTGAAAGTATATTGCAAAACATTAACTCTTTTTTCAATCTGAAGTCCCTAAAATATTTTAGAAGCATTTGAAAATGCAGCTCCTATCCTTTCCAATGTTAAAAAAAAATGTTTTCACGCACAGAGCAATTCTCTCAAAGAGTTCCGTCAAGGCGAATGGTTTGTTTTTGGTTATCTGCCCCTCGAGCCTCTCCGAGCCCCTTTTCCTCCAGCGTCGCGCGCTGTTCAATCCACTACGTGCTACATCGCTACCATCGCTACATCTCCCGACTCATTCCCGTTCATTCGAATATGTGCATCGTACATCCACTGGCGATGATAGTCTGACATCGCGGACATGCTCGTGTTGTGTACATACAAAAGGTAGTAGCATCGATATACCTGCTCGGCTGGTGATCTTTCGTGGGCAGCGATTTTCACAACGCGCGGTGTTCATTTCAGTATGTGCTTAGATTCCGACGCGATTATTTGGAAGGATTGGGTCAGCTGAAGAAAAAGAAGGTGCCATTCAGCTTCGTGACTCGCCTTCTGCTCAACTCGACGTCTACGTGCCAGTCAAGGAGAAGTGCCGTGAAAGTGAATGCGAATAATAATCGTCGCGAGACCGCCGCCGTCGTCGTCATTGTGTGTATAAAGTGTTGACGTGTAGATTTCCTAGTGGATTTCCCAATATGTACCGCTGGTCGAGACGGCTTGAACCGAGATCGGTGTGAATTAGGAGTATACCGAATTAGTGTGATAACGCCATTCGAATGCATAGTATCGCAAAAAAGTATCTGAATGAAAGTGTAAAACCAGTGAATGAGCCCAACGTGAGCCGTGTTATATTGAATAACAAATTTTATGTGGAAGCTAGTGTATAAATAAAAACAGTGTCTGGTCAAGCAGCAACAAATGAATGTAGCGACAATGTCAGTGTCAATGGCACCAAAAGGGCGCAGAGTATCTTCCGGTCATTTACACCGGTTCCAGTGGTTTATCATAAGTTTTGTAGCGCTGCTTAGTGTCGTGAATTATACAACCAGTGGATACTTTTACAACGAAGGAGATGATTCCAGCAAAGACAGATTTTGCTTTTGTCAGGTAGGTTGTCAACGCAGCATAACGTATAGCTATAGTGATTGGTTTTGCTAAGGGGGCGTTGTGCCACCGCCCACATCTGATAATGTAACATAGATCTCAATAGGTACATACATAGAGCAGCTTTTATCCATCATCACTTGGTCGGGGCTCCCAATGCTCGAATGTTTGCTTTTAATTATTGGACTGTCTTTACCGTTGCGTCAGCACAATTTACAGCAATAAACGCTGGCATCCCGTTAGGTTTGGAAATGAATAAATACATGTATTAATGAACACGTGCATTTTGATCGAATACTGTGGAGGAGCCAAATCAGCAAAACAAAATTTACTTTAGCTTTCATTACGATTACTAAGATCTCATTCACAAACAAAACTCACAAAAACAAAGTGTTGATTTTTATATTTCACGAATACGAAAAAAAAACACTCATAATACTGAGGATTTATTTTTCCTCCTCTGTTGGGGAAATTAAGCCACTGCGTCCAATAAGCTGAACTTTTGTGGCATAAATACTGATAAATGCTGAGGATAATACGAAAGGGGTATAATCCTCCAAAAAAATTTTTTCTTCGCGAAGATTAATGCTGCAGACATTCCTAGATATAATAGATCATTGATTATAGACCCTCGATTTTATGTGCTTCTTTTTGGTGGACATTTGACCTCGATGGTCTAGATACTTTTTCTGTATTTTTTTTTTTTGAGAAATGTTTGACCTCTGAAAAATATTAAACATGTTTCATAATATTTCTTCTTCTTCTTGGTGCAACGTCCCTACTGGGACAAAGCCTGTTTCTCAGCTTCACAGATGTTGAATCACTTTGAGGTCTTCGACAAAGTTATTTGGTATATAGTCACCTACAATAATATTAAAGGGTTTGATGACTGAACGCTTACAGCGCCACCTAGCGGCAAAATTCGAAAACTTAAAATTTCTGCATTTGGCCAAGTTTTCCCATATAAACTTCAAGCGTCTTGAGCGCCCCCTTAGGCTCAACCGATTTTGTTCGAATTTTGAGCTCCAAAGCAACTGATTGAGAAGGTAAAACTTGGCATTTTTTCGAAATTTTTGTTTTTCATGTAAGTGTGGGCCACCTTCGCATTTGCAGCTGTGGCTATCAGGGTGCAAAATGTTTTTAGTCATTGACTGAAAACAGCACGAATTTGAATGATTCTGCACTGAATATTCAAAACAAACAAATTCATTTCCGCTCTTCCTCTTCACACAGTCAGTCAATTCGTAGTTATTGAATATGAACCCGATCGAGAAACATCTTCATAATTACCTACGTTTATGGCTACGATTCCTTCCAAAAACACTCCACAACAATCAAATGGGAAAAGATCTGTGTAAAGCACCGTTAAATGTAATCTAAACGTTAATATTTTATCAGCAATTTAACACTTTGTAACATCCCCTAAAAAAATGTATTATACACTGCTGATAGAGTGAATGATTGTATTATTCCTTGTAAAATCAAGATGATAGCCCGAAAGGGTCGTTAAGCACTTTGTATCATATTTTTCTATTAGGGATGTTTACAAATATTCATTGACTTTCATTCAGTTGACAAACGAGTATCGAGCAGCTGAATATGAATATGCAGGCAAGTGAATGAAAGTTGCTGCACGGTGAACTTCAGCTCGGCTGCTCGAAAACTTTGCGCCCTGGTGGCTATATTAGCTGTAGGCTCTATATTCCACTTTAGGTCCACAAAAATTCCAGGCAGGTGGTATTTTGCATCGACCCCCTCTTTCTAATAACATGCCTCGTGATTTTGAAGATACAAAACAAGAATAGTTTTTCGCTAAACTTGCTCCAAACAAACTTAATCATTATTCTTCTTGCACTTTCTGTAATAACGCAAGAGATGAAGATGAAGAGAAATCAAGAATGTCGGATAGGCTCTAATGAAAATTCATTGTCGAAATATCAATTTCACCTGAACTGTTTTCGATTGTACACCAAAAGTTAGCAAATGACCGATCAAATATCTAGTTCGTAATATGCAGTTTAATCTGAAATTTGCATATTACTAGCAACAGAGAAGTGGCGGACAATTTCATTACCATCCCATTCGAACTTATTTGAACAAAGTTTTTGGAATGACCACATGATTTGTCTGGAGGGGTTAATATGCCTAATATTGCGACATTTGCACCCATTTAGACTCGGCCGAAATTCATTATCATCACAGTCGAATTTCGCACACGACTTCGCAGCGGCTGACATACACAAGTACGGTTGAATTCATGACATGGGCGTCGGATGCACAAAGTGTAAACAAAATAATTTTGATTAATGTGGAATGTCGCTGGAAAATGATGATTTAGTGGATTCTCAAATTATCACAGTAGTCTAAACATTAATGAGAAACCCAATAACCAGCGTTATCACTTGTTTTTAACCGTTCATGAAAAATTTATCGTTGTTCAGCTGTAGACCACCCATTTCTGTGTGACACAAACAATAGATATTTTCTATATAATTGGCATAGGCTTATCGAGTACTAAAATTTGCTACTGAATTTGTACCGAATCAGCATGTGAAAATTGAGGATATTTTGATCCAGAACATTAAGGCTGCCAGAAAGACCTCTGCGTCATCTCTTCTGAAGAATCGTGGAGAAGTTGATTTTTTTGTTCTTCTCTCGACACCTGCGATATTTCAAATTCCACGAAATTCACAAGTAACATTTTAATCTATAAACAGGGGGTGGCCAAAATGTTTGAGATAGGTAACTTTTTTTTTCTCTCACAAAAAAGTTCAAAACAATTCTCAAATGTTGACTGTTTGTCTGTTGTGCATGACTGGTACAAATTTGAGCTCGATGGGTTAATCTTTCGCGAAGTTAGAACCGTTCTCGTAGAACACTATTTTTAGACAACTAATTTCCTTCAATACAATTTACAACTACAAATTCACTTCCTGCTATAATTTTTCCATGGCTTTCTCAAGCGATTCATCCAATTATTATTTTTCCAGTGATTCCTTTAGGATTTCCTCTAGCTAGGGGTTCTTCCAAAAGTTCCTCTTAGTATTCATAGTGGTAATCCTCTTAGGAAGCTTTTAGGAACTCCTGCAGGGATTGCTTCAGGATTGCTACTTGGGTTCCTCCAGACATTTCTTTTAGGAATCCAACCAGACAGTTATTTTTGAATGCATTCTAAGAGGAATTCCTAGAGAAATCCTTGAAGAAATCCCTGAAGGAGTTATAGGAGCAATTTCTGGAGGAATTTCAAGAGAACTTCGTAGAGAAATACCAGGAGTAAATACTGGTGGAATCCTCAACTAAATTTTCGAAGGAATCCCAACAGGTAGGTACTCCTAGAGGAATACTTCCACCATAACTTCCACACATTATTATTATGATTATTTCAAAAATTATTTTTAAGATTCCTCCATGAGTTCTTGCTGGCATTTCTCCAGTATTTCTAGATGGAAATTCCTGGATGAATCCCAAAATCAATTCCTTGAAAAATCTTTGAGAAAATCGATGAGGAATTCATGGAGGAATCCCAGTAGGGATTCTTTAGGAAATTCCAAAAGGAGTTCGTGGAGCAATCATTTAAAAACCCCTCTTGAAATCACAGAAGGAACTTCTGCAGAAATCCTAGCGAGATTTCCTGAAGACATCCTTGGAGAAATACACGGAGTTATATCAAGAAGAATTCTTGGAGGAATTCGTGGAGAAATCCCTTCAGTTGTCACAAGAATATTTTTTTTTTTTTTTGATGAATCCCATCAGGCATTCCTGGAGGAATTCCGGAAGCAATTCCTGCAGGTTTCTTTCTTCTTCTTTTTCTTCTTTATGGCTGTACATCCCCGCTGGGACTTGGCCTTCCTCGCTTCCACTTAGTGTTCTTCGAACACTTCCACAGTAATTAATTGAAGGGCTTTCTTTGCCTGCCATTTGAATTTGTGAATTCGTGAATTTGAATATTGTGAGGCAAGTACAATGATACACGATGCCCAGGGAGTCGAGAACATTTTCCTGACTGGAACGGGAATCGAATCCACTGTCTTCGGATTGGCAATCCATAGCCTTAACCACTAGACTAACTGCAGACCCCAAGTGCTTTGGGAATCCTGAATCACAGCAGGGAGGCCAGCTTCAAATTGACTCCCTGAAGAAATTCCAAGAGGAACTTCAAAAGTCAGGGACTTCCTGGAGTCATCTTTGAAGAAATCCCCTTAGAATTATTCCAGGAATTGCTTAGAATTCATCCAAGAATGCATAGAAATTCTTGTTGGGATTTCTCCAGTGTTTTTTTTTTCAAGGATTCTTCAAGGAGTTTCTCTTGGAATACCAGGAATTCCTACTAGGATTAAAATACTAACAATTAAAAAAAAGTTTTCAAATCGGTTTTTAATCTCCGTAATGGCACCTTTTACAAACATCATTTCAAGATGATCGCGCTGAGGGCTGAGGAAACAAACCATCATGGTGTGGCAAAAACTCAAAAACAGTTTTTTCTCTCAAAACTCAGTCAAATGAGCATGCTCATTGCTCATGCTCATGCAAAGCTCAGTCAAATTTGATTAAAATTTATCACTGTACTTTAAATACTATGTGGACAACAGTGAAATCATTTTCGAACACAGTTTTGTGGTATTGAGCGAAAAAACTGCTTTTGAAAAGTTCATGATTGCTTATGATTGAATGATGGTTCTTGAGCCTTAAAGTTTTTCGCTTTGCCTTATCCTTATGGAGGGTGCATGTTACAATAGACTGTAACTTTGGTTTTAGTATTCCAATCTTTATGAAATTTGGAATGTGTATTGTTTAGCTTGTATACTTTTAGATTATGCAATAAAAAGTACGACTTTTTTTTATCCTCACAAGGTATGCCAAGCACCCCCTAGAATTTGAATGCATTTCGTTGAGATATGGAGAGATGAATGATGAATGTTCATCCATGGATGAACTGATGCATATTTGTTTATAGTGCACCACCTGGCAAAAATCTGTAGTTTCGCCAATGAAGTTACACTGAGGATACTGCAACTCCGAAAATCATTCGAATCAACTATGATTTTTTGCTACAAGAATTTCTTGCAAAAATCATAGTTATGAACTATGATTTTGGATTCAAAGCGTCAACTATTATTGTCATACTGTTACTGTATAAATTTCATAACACTCACGTATGAAAATCATACCGATAACGTACAGTGTCGGACAAAATAATAAGACCACCACCCGTTTTTCATACAAAATGGCCAAGTTTGACGATGTGATACTCGGTTTCTAGTGAACCAATTTGGCTGAAATTTTGACAGTCGTCATGGAATTACGTGAATTTTGATTTGTATTTAATTGATTGAGTTCTGTTCACTACATCGAAAGTTATGGATATACGAAAGGACAAAATAATAGGACCACTTTCAGATTGCCATTATCAAAGGATATATATGAGTATCTGATACTTGATGATTGATAAACAAGTACTAAAGTTAAGGATGCCATTTAAACTTGGGGACATTTTTATTTAATTAACCACAAAAAACCATCATAAAAATTTGGTGTCAGAATTTTGTCGCACCGTATATCTGTAACTTTGAAAGTAGTGAACAGAACTCAATCAATTTAATACAAATCAAAATTCCCGTAACTTCATGTCGGCTGTCAAAATTTCAGCTAAATCGGTTTACTAGAAACCGAGTACCATATCGTCAAACTTGGCCATTTTGTAAGAAATAGGACCGGTGGTCTTATTATTTTGTCCGACACTGTATATAAATTGAAACTATGTCTTATGATTATCATACATATTTTTATGAAATATTTTGCACAAATTAAAAAAGTCGCAACCTGGAATCGGACCAGGAACGTTAAGGTTGGTGAGTGCGTGCGTTACTCATTCGCCCATCGACGCTTCGGAAGTTGAAGTGGTTAGAAGCCAATAAAAGGTTTTGTTGTTTTTTAGCAATGATGTTTCATAACACATCTTATGATTTTCATACGAAGCTTCCTATGAGATTTTTCATACGATAAGTCTTATGGATTTCGCTTTTCAATGTATGGAAAGCATTTTTTTTTCTCTGTTCGGAACATAAACCACTGCGACCAATATTTGATCTATTGTGGTATATCCCGTGTCATTTGTATAGTGCATGTCGTATTACTTTATCACCATTGAGAAGTTATAAAGTATTCGGTTTTATTACAGTAGTCATTTTCAACTTGATCGCAAGGGAGGATTCTGATTGATAGGTTCCGCTTTGAACACGCTCCTTTTTCAGTCAAAATCGGATCCCCTAACGATAAAGTCAAGAAATGATACCGATATTGACCATGCATCGGAACCCTAGTCCTTACTGTTTCAAACTAGTGAACACCGAATAAAAGATTAGGAATACTAATCCATCTGTCCCTGTTTCAAGGTCTATCTCGGACACTCCTAAAACCAAGACCTATCACTTTCAACAAGGTGTAAAATGTAATAAGGACCAAAGTGTTTCCTTTGATTACTAAGTTATGCTGTTCCATTAGTTGGAAGCAGTTAGGACTAGGGTTCGGTTTGGTAGATCTTTCACCGCAACGCAACCCAAAAAGGCGATCTACCCACGCTACGGGCTCCGTTAAAGATCGAGCATATTTTAAACCCCCTCAACCATTCATCCCTCAGCACGGGTCGCCTGACACCTTGGATTGGGGTTACCTGTTTGGTGGACTCTTACCACCGGAACAGGTGGTCCGTAGTGCTATTCTAAGCCGGCAGCTACACGGGCAATGGAAAGCATACGAGAACTATGAAATGACGAAAACAATAAAAATAACTTATTCATAAGATGTAAACTATGAAAAACATACACAGTATCCTCAGTGTATGTAACTCCTTCAAAGCAACTTCCCCATCGAAAGGGTGAGAATGGGTCAATTTCCATACACTTGAAGTTTTAAGACAAATTGACGAACTCCAAATATTTTTTTCATCTTTTGTGTATGCATTACCAAAGATCACATTTCAGTGATCAGAGAACTTTTTCAGGCAAAGACGCAAAAGTTATTGAGCAATGAATGTGGAAGTAAGTACTTTTGACCCATTCGAATGCATTCTTACCCCCAACATAACGTTTTCCAATTTATTAGTTGATTTCCAGTCTGTGAGAATTCAGTGTTGTGTTTTGAATAGTTCCTCTATCCGTAATTCGAAACAAACTTCTATATAGGCCCTATATTATAGGGTCTGAGTGCCATAAGTAATCTCACGCTCCCAAATACATCCTATTCGAAAACAAGCGATTTCGGCACTGATTGATTCCGTTTTTTTTTTGTTTCATGCGCGTTCATTTCTAACAAAACATACAAAAATAAGAAACAAAACAAACAGTGCTCCAATCCTTTGTTTAGAGTAGGAGCCACATGCTTAATAAGGGAACCAATACCCTACATACATATGTGCTAATCCATGACTCTCTCCTTCAGCTTCAGGGAACGATCGACGACTGCAGCTGCAACGTGGACACCGTCGATTTCTACAACAACGTCAAGATCTTCCCCCGGTTGCGCAGTCTTCTAGTCAAGGACTTCTTCCGTTACTACAAGGTGAATCTCATGAAGGAATGCCCGTTCTGGGTGGACGACAGCAAGTGCGCGATGCGGTTCTGCCACGTGGAACAATGCGAAGAAAAAGATATCCCACCGGGACTGAAGGGGGACGTGTCGTCTTATCACAAGGTGAGTGCGCGGTGTTCGACTGGCATGTGCGATATGATTGTAAATAATCTTGTTATTGAAAGTGCAGTGATAAGCCAGTGCTTACAGCTGCATGCAATTTCGAAGTGTTGGTTATGCTTATCATAACCAAACGGGCACGAATGGTTAATATCGTTTAAAAACTGTCCTTCCACTGACTAATTGCGGGGGGTTATGGCAATTGAAATGTAACCAAAGTTGTCCTTCACATGCAACTGTTGTGGGAAAACCTGTTTGATAACTGACACGCGATGACGTACTCTGGTTAATGGAGGTGCGACATGATAACCGTCACGTAAACCATATCGTTATGTTACCCTCTCCTATTCATTCCAGTACCTCAAGGAAGTGCAAACACTGACGAATTGCAACGAAGATCTCGACGTGGAACTTGGATATCTAAACACCAGCATCAGTGACAAAGCGCACAAAGAATTCAAAAAGTGGGCCGATTATGACGAAGCTCAGGATAACTTTTGCATATCGGACGATCACGAACCGGGTGCGGAGTATGTGGATTTGCTGTTGAATCCGGAAAGATATACTGGTTATCGAGGAGAGTCAGCTAGGAGGATTTGGAGCAGCATATATTTGGAGAACTGCTTTCAGTGAGTATCATATGGCATCCATTTTCTATCTGCGTTTAAAACACTGATTCTTAAGCTTAAAGGTTAACATATTTTGAGTGATCACTCTCGAATTATTTTTTTAGCCTTTTGGTTTTCTATATGGTACTTATGTTTCTTCCATCCTTGCAAAATAATGTTTATGTTTTTGCCAAAAAGCGAAGGGGCGCGTAGTGTACGGAAAATCCAAAATGGGAGGGGTTCATCCCCCAAAACCCCTCCCTTAAGCACGGTCTTGATATAGAGTATTAAATTATTGCATTATTGTGTGCTTTCAATTAAGTTTCAAGCATGGTAATTAGGGTGGCCCACACGTATATGAAAAACAAAAAGTTCGAAAAATGTCAAGTTTTACCTTCTGCAAGTCTATTAAGCCTAAGGGGGCGTTCAACTAGATTGAAGTTTGTATGGGGAAACTTGGCCAAATGTATGCAGAAATTTTAAATTTTCGATTTCTGAAATGGCGCTGTAAGCGTTCAACTAATAATCCCTTTGGTATTTTTGTAAGTGACTATATGCCAAACAACTTTGTCGAAGACCGTATAGTGATCCGACGCCTGTGAAAAAAGCTATACCCTAGACAAAGTGAGGCAAAGGATTGGGATTTCATTATTGATATTATTCCTTTACATGTACTGGAAAAAACAACAATAATGTTCCCCCTCACTTTGCCTAGGGAATAACTTTTTAACCAGAAGTCGGATCACTTTGCATTCTTCGACAAAGTTATTTGGCATACAAAAATACCAGTACCAGGGATCACCAGTTAAACGCGTACAGCGCCACCTACCGGCAAAAATCGAAAATTTAAAATTTCTGCATACATTTGACCTGGTTTTCCCATACAAACTTCAAACTCGTTGAGCTCCCCCTTAGGCTTAATCGATTTCGCTCAAATTTCGAACGTAGCTTCTGGGAGTCCAAAACAACTGATTTAGGAGGTAAGACTTGACATTTTTCGAATTTTTTGCTTTTCATATAAGTGTGGGCCACCATAATGGTAATGCAATAAAGCATTAAACAACGCACAGTGTTCGGAATCGATAATTTTGCGATCAAAATTAAATACCTTTTTTCTGTTGGTTCTAAAGGCTTGGCGTGTCCTACAAAGTATTTTGTATGTTAAAGGGCGTCTTTTGATAAAATGTGTTTGACGATTAATCCCCCTAAAAGTGGGATAGAAATATTATTTTTTCAAAAATTTTTTTTAGAGGTTTGACGTCTTGAGAAATATTTCGTAGAGCATGTCAAAGCTCCACCTCTAACGGTCTTCGAGATATGGGGCATTTTGTGTGAAGTAAAAAAAACAGACACGGATATCTTCTTCAGCCAGAGGCTGTACAGATTGAGTGAAACTTACCACTAGACAACGGACACACGGAGCATGCACCATTGGATACGGAGAAGAAATTATCCTCACGAAAAGTTTCATCTCCCGGAGTGGGGATCGAACCCTCTCCCCATAGCATGGTGCGATTAGAAGCTTGGTAGCCCTAAAACTAGTTTTTTTAGTGTAGCTTCAACAGATAAGAGCTGTTAATTTTATAAAGAGGACACCTTGTTTGTGCGATATCTTTTTTTTATTTTTCAAAAAAGCAATTATCAGGTTTTTGCATAACTTTCAATAGTTATTCTACAATGTAGGAAAAATATAACATTATACTAAATGTTCTTTATTATGTAACTGAAGCGGTTTTCGTTAACCCATTAACGCCCAAATTATGCCACAATCACAGTAGATGTCTGATTTTTTTTCTGGAGTACCTCAATCCCATAATAGAAAGTTATTGTAGTCATTAAAAAACGGAAATCTACGGTAAAGTTTTCGTTTTAATACACAGTGGGGCATATGCACATGAAACGTTGAAAAAATATTTTTCTATTTTTTTGTGCAGCTACCTTATTTCTATAAGTTATGTAAATCTATTTTAGATGACTGATCATGATGCAAAGAATAGTTGATATTCTCTAAATAGAAAAAAAAATGCAGTTCCAGAAAGGGTTTACATTAGTAATAACTAAAAAAATCTACTGATAGCTTATCAATCGATAGTTTTCAACAGTTTTTAGGCATTCCAATATGCATCATTTGTTATTGCTCAAAGGGGATAATCCCGAGACGCTCGCTGGGGACGAAGCCTAACAGGCCTGGCCACCAGGGGTTCCCAAGCTCTTGGTCACAGGGTAGGCTCTTCGCGCTGATCAAAAGTCCAAAACACAATGCTCTTTCGTTTTTAGTTTTATTAGACTTACGGGTGTAGATGTGAGTGTGTAATGCGGGGCCAGCCGGCGGGGAGGATCGCTCTGCTCAACGGGTGCTAGCTGCAGGATGGTCACTCGTGGTCGCAGGTGGGATGGCTTGATCCGGGTGCGGGCTTTCAGAACGTGCTCGCGGAACGGGCATCCTATCTCGGTTTTGGGCGTAGCTTTCACGGAGGAAGTAGCTCAGGGTTTGGGGTTACCTGGCCGTAGAAACGGCTCCACCGGGTATCGTCGTACCAGCAGGCAGGTATGGCGACGCTAAACGGTCCTAGCCGATTCCAAATGGGTCCTAAAGGGATTTGGGGAGGTTTTTGGATACACGAATGCCACTTGGTTTCTCAGAGGTTGGATTACCTGACTCTTTAGAGTTTCCAGGCGAAGATACAACACTTCTCCACTGTTTCGACCACTTATATTCACTGTGGTCACTTGGCTGGCCACACAACTGGTAACTAGTATAATTTCTAAAGAACGTCTTGATTGCTCTGAATCTCGAGTGGAAAAGACCGCCTGCTTCCATTTCCCTCATGGCATACCCAATTCTTTACCTCTCCTTCCCATTTCCCAGACTCCATTCTTCTCTCCGTGGCCCCTCCTTTCAATCCTTCCAATCGTTGTTCCATTATCCAAATGATCCTCCCACTTCTTTGTATGTGTAGTGTGTGTTACGTGTGTTATATTTTAATGTCCTAAACAATAAACAAGTAAGCTTCGGGACAATCATTCATAACGAACAGTATATACATATTTTCTCCTCTCTGGTTTACTATCTAAAATTCGCTCGGGTTGGATCCTAGGGTAAAGTACCCGAAACGGTAACACATTCTAATAATTTCTATACATAATGGGTTGATATTCGGCATACTAGCAGTATATCCTGCCCACCCTATCCTTCTGGCTTTCGCAACCGAAGAGCGTAGCGAGCACGTGGCCCATCCTCTGCCGCCACACAGCGTTATCTTGTACAGCGCCAAAGATTATCCTTAGCAATTCAAAAACTCCAAATGTTCGCGAAGGTCTTTGAGCATGGTATGTGTTTCATTTTATAAAGAACCATCTTATAAGCGTTCTGCACATCTCATTCTCATCTATCTCACTTCTTCCGGAGCTCACAGTAGAAACGCTTTCCGCTAATGATGCGTGATCGTATTTCACGGCTTACGCAATTTACAGCTGTGATTAAATGGACCTGAGTATTTTATGTAGTTCTATTCTTGAGATACACAAGTTCAAAATTTCTATGTGTGACGGCGAAAATCAGCCATTTTACCCTCGCGCAAACAGTGAGAGTAGTGCTATTAGCTTCACTTTAGAAGATACAAATAAAACGAGTAGGAAGTATCAAGTGCGTTGATCACTAGTCGATCACAGTAAGTTTGATAGAATTTGTAATAAAAGGAAGCTAGATCCGGGTTGAGCCGAAGCCGACAATTATTATTGTCAAGTGGCTGAAGATTTTTAAATGTTTCAAAATGAAAAATTAAACAAACTACATAGTCTGATTCTCAAGATACAGAAATTCCGAATTTTTAAAGCCCACTTGCGCCATCTAGCGGAAAAACCTACAATCAACTAGTTCACTGTCGGATAGCTGTGTCCTGATCAACCTTACCGAAGACATAATTCTTCTATGTAGTCGGATTCTCGAGATACAGAGGTTTAAAATTTTATTCTAAGGGTTTAATTTTAGAAACAGTGATATTATCTTATATAATTTTCTATGTAGTCGGATTCTCGAAATACAGAAGTTAAAATTGTTTAGGACTCACTAGCGCCACCTACCGATTAAACCCAGAACCAGCTATTTCACTATCGGATAGCTATTGATGTCCTGACCAACCTTGTCGAAGACGAAATTCTTCTATGTAGTCGGATTCTCGAGATACAGAGGTTTAAATTTTTTAGGACCCACTAGCGCCTTACCTTACCTTACCGGTCAGGCTAAGGCCGGGGTGGCCTCTGCTGTACATAGTAGCCGCCTCCATTCCACTCGGTCCATGGCTGCTTGTCTCCAGTTCCGCACTCTACGTAGGGTCCGCAGATCGTCCTCCACTTGGTCGACCCACCTAGCTCGCTGCGCTCCACGTCTTCTTGTACCGGTCGGATGACTCTCGAGAACCATTTTAGTCGGGTTGCTTTCCGACATCCTGATGACGTGACCCGCCCGCCCGCGGTATGGACGATGGTTGGTTCTCTCAGCAGCTCATACAGCTCGTGGTTCATTCGCCTTCTCCAAGTCCCGTCTTCCATCTGCACTCCGCCGTAGATGGTACGCAACACCTTCCGTTCGAAAACTCCAAGGGCGCATTGGTCCTCTGCACGTAGGGTCCATGTTTCGTGCCCATAGAGGACAACCGGTCTAATCAACGTTTTGTAGATGGTTAACTTTGTGTTACGGCGAACTTTATTCGATCGTAGAGTTCTGCGGAGTCCAAAGTAGGCACGATTTCCTGCCACAATGCGCCTCTGAATTTCTCTGCTGGTGTCGTTGTCGTCGGTCACCAGTGAGCCCAAGTACACGAATTCTTCAACCGCCTCAATTTCATCACCGTCGATATGAATTCGGGGTGGCGGGCGCGGTGATTCCTCCCTGGAGCCCTTTGCCATCATGTACTTTGTCTTTGACACATTAATGACTAATCCGATTCGCTTGGCTTCACTCTTTAGTCGGATGTACGTTTCCGCCATCGTCTTAAATTTACGAGCAATACTATCAATATCATCAGCGAAACCAAGCAGCTGATCGGACTTCGTGAAAATCGTCCCACTCGTGTTTATCCCCGCTCTTCTTATTACACCCTCCAAAGCAATGTTGAACAGCAACCTTGCCGTAACCCTCTGCGAGATTCGAAGGGACTCGAGAGTGTCCCCGATACTCGAACTACGCACATCACTCGATCCATCGTCGCCTTGATCAACCGTATCAGTTTATCCGGGAATCCGTATTCGTGCATAATCTGCCATAGCTGTTCTCGATTGATTGTATCATACGCCGATTTGAAATCGATGAACAAGTGATGTTTGGGCGGGCACGTTGTATTCGCGGCATTTCTGCAACACCTGGCGGATGGCGAACATCTGGTCCGTTGTAGCGCGTTCACCAAATCCAGCCTGATATTGCCCCACGAACTCTCTTGCAATCGGTGATAGACGGCGGCATAAAATTTGAGAGAGTATCTTGTAGGCAGCGCTCAGTAGTGTGATCGCGCGGTAGTTCCCGCAATCCAACTTGTCGCCCTTTTTGTAGATGGGACACACGATACCTTCCATCCATTCCTCCGGTAATACTTCCTCCTCCCAAATCTTGGTAATGACCCAGTGTAGTGCTCTCACCAGTGCTTCTCCACCGTGTTTCAGAAGCTCGCTTGGTAGTTGATCTGCTCCAGCGGCTTTGTTGTTTTTCAACCGGCCAACCTCCTCCTCAATCTCTCGAAGGTCAGGGGCTGGAAGTCTTTCGTCCTGTGCACATACTCCTAGATCGGTAACCACGCCACCTTCGGTACTTGCAACGTCGCCATTGAGGTGCTCATCGTAATGCTGCCGCCATCTCTCGACCACCTCACGCTCGCTCGTGAGAATATTCCCGTGATTATCTCGGCACATGTCGGCTTGTGGCACAAAGCCTCTGCGCGAGCGGTTCAGCTTCTCGTAGAACTTTCGTGTGTCCTTAGCGCGGTACAGCTCTTCCATCGCTTCGCGATCTCGTTCTTCCTGCTGGCGCTTCTTCATCCGGAAGACTGAGTTCTGCCTGTTCCGCGCCTGTTTGTAACGTGCCTCATTCGCTCTCGTACGGTGTTGCAGCATTCTCGCCCATGCTGCATTCTTCTCGTTTTTCAACTGTTCACATTCGCCGTCGTACCAGTCGTTTCTGTGATTCGGAGTGGCGAAGCCTAGTGCTGTAGCCGAGGTACTACCTATGGCGGATCGGATGTCTCTCCAGCCATCTTCAAGTGTAGCTACGCCAAGCTGCTCTTCCGTTGGTAGGGCCACTGCTAACTGCTGCGCGTAGTCTTGAGCCACCTCTACGTTACGAAGTTGCTCGATGTTGAGCCGCGGCGTTCGACTTCGACGCGTGGTGATAACTGTCGAAAGTTTTGAGCGCATGCATACAGCGACTAAGTAGTGATCCGAATCTATATTCGCACTGCGGTATGTGCGGACGTTGGTTATATCTGAGAAGAATTTACCGTCGATTAGAACGTGGTCGATTTGGTTTTCTGTTTGATGGTCGGGTGATCTCCAGGTGGCTTTGTGGATATCTTTGCGGGGGAAGAAGGTGCTTCGGACTACCATACCACGGGAGGCTGCAAAGTTTACGCATCGCTGGCCGTTATCATTCGATACGGCGTGCAGGCTGTTTCGCCCGATTACCGGTCTGTACATTTCCTCCCTTCCTACCTGCGCGTTCATGTCGCCGACAACTATTTTCACGTCACGCGGCGAGCAACCATCGTATGTTTGCTCTAACTGCGCGTAGAACGCTTCTTTCTCATCATCAGGTCTCCCTTCGTGTGGGCAGTGGACGTTGATGATGATGTAGTTGAAGAAACGGCCCTTAACTCTCAACATGCACATCCTTGCGTTGATCGGCTGCCACCCGATCACACGTTGTCGCATCTTGCCCAACACTATAAATCCTGTTCCCAGTTCATTGGTGGTGCCACAGCTTTGGTAGAAGGTAGCCGCTCGATGCCCGCTTTTCCATACTTTCTGTCCAGTCCAGCAAAGTTCCTGCAACGCCACGATGTCGAAGTTGCGGGGATGTAGTTCGTCGTAGATTATCCTGTCACATCCTGCGAAACCTAGTGACTTGCAATTCCAAGTTCCAAGTTTCCAATCGTAGTCCTTATTTCGTCGCGTGGGTCTTTGCCGATTGTATCGAGTCGTATTTTCTCCTATGTTATTCGCAATGGGGATTTTTACGGGTGGCTTATTGGGTCTACGCCAACACTCCTGTCTCGCCGGAGGGCCATCGTGCCAGTTCTGTTTAACGTCCCAACCAACACTGGGACGACCACGCTGATGGGGCTACCACCTTGGATCTAGCTGTGCGTGGTGCAGCGTTTCTTACTCAGCCGCTGGATGCCAGAACAGACGCTGTTTGAGCCGCACCTCCTTGGTGAACAGACACTCGGATCGTACCTCCTCAATCTAGCTGAATTCAGAAGGACAACAGTGCCCAGGCTGCACTACCAGCTAAGCACACAACTCTTAGCTGGCGGTCTTTGTCATCGCTTGACCCGTGGAAGCATGAGGTAGGACCAGAGCTATATTGGACGCTCTCCTTATCGACTCACCGTTTTGCAGTCCACCCACTAGCGCCACCTAACGAATAAATCCAGAACCATCTTGTTCACTATCGGATAGCTCTTGATGTCCTGATCAACCTTGCCGAAGACGAAATTCTTCTATGTAGTCGGATTCTAGAGATACAAAGGTTAAATCTTTTAGGACTCATTAGCGCCACCTACCGGTTAAACCCAGAACCAGCAATTTACTATCGGATAGCTATTGATGTCCTGATCAACCTTGCCAAAGACAAAATTCTTCTATGTAGTCGGATTCTCGAGATACAGAGATTACATTTTTCAGGAATCACTATGTAGTTGGATTCTCAAGATACGAGCACGACGATATTGGCAATGGCTGTTGACGAAACACCTGTCCAAGCACAATGTTTCATGATCACTAGCGCCACCTACTGGAGCGAATTCGTATTAAATTACGAACTATCGGAGAGTCCTTGATCTCCTCAACAACTTTGCTGAAGACACCAGTCATCCAAAATGCTTTATTTCTCCGCAGTTATCGCAAAAGTTACTGATCTATAAATAGACCACTGGGCGTAAATGGGTTAAACCACAATGAAAACCCATTTCTCAAGATTCGACATAACTTCCCACATGCATAACATTCGAATTTTAATCAACATTTTAATGCATTGCAATTTAATACTATTCCACTAAGGACAGAGCTCAATAGTTGGTCAGTAATAGTGCACCAAACACCATCCAGCTTGATATAGTGACTTGCCTTCTTTTCATAGAAATTGATAAAAAATACTCATTTAGGTCCAGTGATGCAATGGACTACAAATTCGGCTCAAAATTTGTCCAGTGTAGTAGAGAATCGCCTTTCTAAATTATACAGAAGAAAGATATGCTTTTTTAGTGCATTCTTCAACATAAACTTAATCCATAATGATGGTCATAGTGAAGAATTACATACTTTTTTCTCCATTATTGCAATGTTTCGACTCTAGACAAACTTATTATTGTTTGTTTTTCTTCACACTTATTGTGACATCCACTAATACGATGGCACTATATCTTTAATTGTATGGTCTTGCATTTAGAAAAGCAAGTTAAGGTTGAAGGATTCGTCATTGATATTACCGTCATCATTGAAATTTCAAAAGCAGTTTTCTCTTTCAAAGCATAACAATTTATAATGAAAATGTATTCACTGCATTCCATTCTCGATCTGGAATACAGTGAATACATTTTCATAACGATCATTTGTGTTTTGAACGAGAAAACTGCTTTCGAAATTTCAATGATGACGGTAATTTCAATGACGAATCCTTCAACCTTAAGTGTTGGTAGACCTTATCATCTGGCCTCTGAGACTTTCAGGGGGTTTCAGAGCGCTTACCAGGAGATTCAATAGTTGGCAGCGATATTTAATATCGTTTCAGGACGCTCCAGTTACAAACTCAATTTCAGGGGGTCTCAGAGGGCTTAAGGGGGTTTCAGAGGTATTTTAAAGCATTTAATGGGGTTTCATGGGGTCTCAGCTGGCTTTATGGGCATTTCAGGTGTTCTCAGGAGAATTTTAGCTGTAGCCCTGAATCTTCCTCAATCTCTCTTCACAAAGCCCCTACAAGAGCTTGAAAAACGTGAGGCTTCGCTTAAAATCTTGGCAACTCCCTTGGCCCCAACTCAAAACATTGGGTTCTAACTCTCATTAGTGCTCCAATCATTTTGAAATTTTGAATGTGTATTTGCCCAGCTAATGTTTAGAATATGCATAAAATAATGACTTCCACTTATATATTAGATTGTGTATGTGCTTTTCTTCCTATACTAAACAAATTTATCTTTTACAGGTCGCACTCCATCCGACGTAAGAACCCATATGCAGCAATGATCCCGTACCACGATATGACCCAGAATGAAGTTTGCCTCGAGCATCGTGTCTTCTATCGGATGATCTCCGGTCTGCACTCGAGTATTAATATCCATCTCTGCGGCAACTATTTGCTATCGGAAAAATCTTCCATGGGATTTGTGTCCCCCACCGGAGTGTGGGGTGCCAACATGGAAGAATTCGAACGCCGTTTCAGCCCTCAGACAACCGACAACGAGGGGCAGCACTGGCTGCGGAATCTGTACTTTGCGTATCTGGTTGAGCTGAGGGCGTTGGCCAAGGCGGCCCCGTACCTGCGCAATGAGGAATACTTCACCGGTCGGGATAAAGAGGATCGCGAAGTGAGGGTTGCGGTAAAAGATTTGCTCAATGTGATCGAGAGTTTCCCATCGCATTTCAACGAATCGGTCATGTTCAGCGGAGGAACTTCGTCGGTGAAGGTTAAAAACGAGTTCCGGGAGAAATTCATGAACATTTCCAAGATCATGGATTGCGTTGGCTGTGATAAGTGTCGACTGTGGGGAAAACTACAGGTTGGATTTGAAAACATGCATTGCGTTTTCAAATTTGTAACTTATTGTATATTCTAGGTGCAAGGAATGGGAACAGCGTTGAAAATACTGTTTTCCGGAAAGTTTGATGATGATATGGATTCGAACTTACAAACTAAACTGAAACCAGACAACTCCCAGTTTAAGCTCAAAAGAGCGGAAATAGTAGCTTTGTTCAATGCATTCGGAAGGTAATCGCAAAACTAGTCATAGCTCTCTGAAAGTTTCTTAATCAACTATTTATTTCTAGACTTTCCACCAGCATACATGAATTGGAGGAATTCCGGCAGCGAATGCGGTGAGCCACAAGCAGCTTTGTGATATGTTCCAACTATAGTTAAATCAATCAATTACCAGACTGGCAGTGAACAGAAAACAGTGATACAGGTGCTTACAATGCAATGGTATAATACAGCTACATATAATACCCTGGAGGGAGTCAATTGAAGAGGGTCGACAGGCAATCAAACGCTCAAGTGTCGCAGCTCTGCGGATGTAGGCAATGCGAACGAACGCATTTTACAATTTAGAACAAGCGCAAGGTCGCGCTTCGTTTTCTAGGTTTAGTGAGCGGGTCCTAACTTAAACTTGCTAGTAATTGATGTGTGTAATTGTTGTTAGAGAAAATGGATGTATGTAAGTAATTTATACAAAGACAGATATTATTGGTTTTGTAAATAAATTGTTCCTTTTTTACACAAATTTTATTTTTATTCTTCGAACACTCATTTGGGTGCCATGCATAAAATTCCTATACGTCTTGGAAATGTACGACTAGTGCTGAAAAAATCAACTTTTTGCAACTCGTTACATAAATAATTATTATTCACGCAGCTAAACGATAAACCGAACAAAGATGGAAAACTGCCATTCATTCAAGAAAAATGCCAAAATTGCAGAATTGTCCAAAATGCAGTTGGGACTAACAATTAAATTACAAATAAATATAAGGTTTTACAAAAAAAAACGCTTTCGTGAAGTCAAAACATCTGGCATCACTTGTGCTTTGTTCTTGATCATAGTTGAGATGAAAAAACGCCGACGAACTTTGCGAAGCATATATAAAAGATGTTTTAACTCGGATGTCCGCCAAGGATGCTTAAATGGATGACATCTACTTCCTCTTCGCGGGACATGTTCGTTTAAGATTTCATGCAATATTTTGTAAAATTTTCATACCGTCTCATCACTGGTCTTAATACCGTGATGTATCCCAAATATGATCTTTTACAAAATTGTTGGATGCTGCATTATATAGGGACAGTCCCTAATCAAAACAATTGAGAATTAAACTTTTTTTTTTGCTTTTCTCGTACATCAATGTGTAATGAATGCTTATATGATCATGATTCATGATGTCTGTATGTGTGTATGTATGACTGTGCGCAAGAAAAGTTCACTCACTTTTAAGGCACTTCCCATTGGCCGATTTTACGGATTATAGCCCGAATCGACCCGGAATTTTACCGCATTGTTTGCATGGTGCGGTGGTCCAGGCGTTCTGGAGTTATGACCATTTCAGTAATCCGGACCAGCACCGATGAACTGGTTTATATAAAATTGAACCAAATTCTATCATGCAACATATCAAATTACGCCAAATTTTGTAAACTTTAGCATGGTTGCCGAATTTTATGCGGAAATCATTAATGGGAATTACAAAACCACGATGTCGGTCAACAATTCAAGATGGCAACTTAAAATCCAAGATGGCGGCACACAACTAGAAGAGGCAGCTGTTTTAAGGAATTGAAGGCTCTTAAACCATACAATATGGGTATATTTTGTATGGGGAAGATGTCCGGAATATGGGAACCAGAATATTCAAGATGGGGGTCCAAAATCCAATATGGAGGTTGTTATAAGTAGTTTTGGGCTCTTGATACCATGTATATTTGGTATAGAAAAGATGCCCGGAGTCCAAAAATAACGATCAGAATATGTAACATGGCGGCCCAAAATCCATGCAATATGGGTATATTTGGCATAGAAAAAATGTCCGGAGACTAAAAAGGGCGACCAAAATTCTAAATTGCAGTTATTTTAAGGCGTTTTAGGTTCTTCAGCCATGCAATATGGGTATATTTGGTAAGGAGAAGATGTTCAGAAATGGTGACAAGAGTATCCAAGATGGCGATCCAAAATCCTAGATTGTCCAAGATGGCAGTCCAAAACCGGCGATTCTAAAACTATGCAATATGGGTATATTTGGCATATAGAAGATGTCCGGGGTCCAAAAATGGTGACTGGAATATACTAGATGGCGGTTCAAAATTCAAGATGGCGGCCCACAATTCGAGATGGTAGCTATTTTATTGCGTTTTGGGCTCAAAATGGCGACTATAATATCTAAGATGGCGGCTGTAGTAAAGAGTTTTAGCCTCTAAAAACATGCATATTGGGTATATTCGGTAAGAGAAATATGTCTGGAGTTCAAAAATAATGACCAGAAGATAGCGGTGCAAAATGCAAGATGGCGGCCAACAATTCAAGATAGAAGCTGGCTTTGGGGCCGTTCATGAACCACGTAGACTTGTTGTGGGGAGGGGGGGGTGGATCTAGCCAAAATCGACGCTCCACACAAATTTTAATTTTTTTGTATGGACGAGGGGAGAGGGGGTCTACGTCGTTTATGAACAGATGGTTAAGGAATTTCAGGTTCTAAACCATGTAATATGGGTATATTTGGCATGGAGAGCAAAATATCCAAGAAGGCGTCTTAAAATTCAAGATGAAAACAGTTTTAAGGAGCTTTGGGCTCTGGAACCATGCAGTGTAGGTGTTCGGATGACCAAACCAACTTTTTGTAGCAGCCGTTTATTCGTGTAGCAGCTCAAACTGTAAATTTTATTTTTTGTTATTCTGTTTCCTGTATAAATAAACTATTCTACTTACAACACTTGGTTTAGAATTCCTACAAGCATCTCACTTTCCTCGCGTTTCTTCCAGGCCGCACTCCAACAATGCAACCTTAAATTTTCATAATACAAATTATTCTATCTTACATGCAATCATATTTGATCACCTACAGGTCCAGAATACTTCACAGCTTTTAATTCCAATACTATCACCTAACTTTACAATTTTACATTTCAATATCTTATTTTCAGAAATCTTTCAAAAATCTCTATCTCTTTTCATCAATTCTGATCATAGATATTGTCGGGCCGCCACCAAACCGGACTTCGCACAATCAAGTCGCGACGCGACCCAACTCGCGACGTTTATTAATCATGTCAAAAGTAGTGCGCATCCTTCCCGTTGTTGTCAGCAACACAGCGCACTAGATGCGAAACAGTTGCGACACTTGTGGACCAAGAAAATGGCAATTTTTGATTGAATGTCGGTCTTGATTCCAACCGGATAGACAATATTATCCCGATACTGCCTTGTTTTTGTTTTTGTTTTTAATTCTCTGTCCCACTTCTCTCGCCCTTGAAGTAACTTTACTATCACTGCAACTCGACCGCTGACCTACCGTTAAAGCGGTTGTGCTTTCCAGCGTTGTCGTAACAATAGGGTTGGTTCCATTTATTAGGAACTAGCTGTCCCGGCAAACTTTGTCTTGCCGTCTTGTGCTGGTTTGACAACTGTTAAGCTCAAAATAGCACCGCACTCTAGATTGGTTTGATTTCGATCGTGTTGATTTTCTTCCCAGCTCATGGAAAACCAGTACTTCATCAATTTTCTTACTTTTTCAGTTTAATTTCGTAACTTTCTTTTACATATAAACACAGCCACCATGAATACGAAGCAAACCACGCAAGAGTCAACCCGATCGGTTCGGCCGTTCGTGAGTTTTGTTGCATCAAAGGGACTTCAAACTCATTTTTATATATATAGATATAGATAGATAGATAGATAGATAGATAGATAGATGTGTGCATACATGTTTAAATATTTTTCTTATATTTAAAAATAACTCTCTCTGTACATCTTTAAGATGAATATTTAAGTATTAAATACTCGCGGAGACATTATACAGATACAATGCTTGAAAACATTTTAAAATAGTTCATAAGATATGATAAGAGAATCCAAGATGTTAGCTCAAAATTCAAGATAGCGGTGCACAATTCAATATAACGAGTCAAATGTATCCATGTTAAGAGAATTTTAAAAACAGATTCCTTTTCGTATTTTTTTTTTGTTTTGTTGAAGTCTAGTGGACAAAAGTGGACTGTATAAAACACCTAAACGGCTGCAAGTTGAATAGACAGAAAATTGCTTACGATTCAATAACTGACCAAAGCCACCATGAGGGCAATTTAAACTATCAATGTCCAATGCTTCGTTCAGCTCATAAGACGTAATGTATACTCTGTTTAGATTACAGAGAAAATTTTGAAGTTGAATCTTGTAAATATACAAAAGCAGCTTTAGCAAATTAACTGTACCAATCGACGAAAATTCTATCTTTCCGCGCATCGTCTCATAAGGACAAATTCCACTAGAACTAAAGATTTGTATCATCAAAGTTTCGAGGGTGATGACGATGAAAGATACCTACAGAAGATAAAAAAAATAATACGGTGTCCCGTATCACGTTAACGATGTAGGTCGAACTTGCTTGAAGTTGCTGCAATGGTCCACTGCACGAATTTATGCTGGCCTGCTTAGGCCAGTAGTATACAGGGTCAAATATTTGACAAGTTAAGAACTCAAGAAACAACATCAGTTTGACACTAATGAAAATTCGATCGAGTCAAACAAGATGTTTGAGCATTGGTTTCTTTTTGGACAAATATTTGACCCTGTGTACTAGCAGCTTTACTCTCACCGAAAATTTGACGTTTGAGCGGTGCCGACACCTCTCAAACGTCAAATTTCGTGTGAGAGTACACACTATTTTTAATTCGCTGGAAACCAGCAAAATTTTGCTGGTTTTTAACATGCTGTAAAACCAGCAATCCAACCAGCAAAATATTTCTTGCTGAATTTTCGGCAATGCGTTTTGACAGCTTTTTTTGCTGGTTGTTCAGCAATTTCGTCCGAGGTGGAGTCGGGCCGGATTTCTTTCTTTTTTTTTCTTTTCAAGCGAAACAAAAATTGCTACTAATTGTTAGTTTCAATTTAATTTTCGGTATCCAATCGTAAGTAAATGCAATAAATACGCATTGAAGAAGTCGCACATTTCATTTTAACGGGACAATCGATGAAAATTTTAACTTTTTCGGCGGAAATTCCCGTCCTCCTGCTTCCTAAGTATTACGGACAAAGGCACACACAAAGTGACATGTCAAGAAAAATGTTAAGTGTTTGACAATTCTTTTCCTGGTGTTTCAGCAATTTCTTATTTTGCTGGCTCTTCAGTTATCATTGCTGAATTTTCGGCAATTTTTGGTTTGCTGATATCCATCCAGCAATTCATTTTGCTGGACGGGAAAATCGAAATTTGGTGTGTGTGTAAGCAGGCCAGCATAAATTCGTGCAGTGGACCATGCTGCATGCTTCTCTTACCCATTTCTAGATGAACGGGTGAACGCAGGATTCAGAAGCTTCGAGTAAGTTTAACCTACGTCGTCGAACAGGACTATTCTTTACAGATTCTGTCGATGAGTTGAATTCCACCATCATCGGCGCTGCATCAGCGCTACTCTTTTATGAGCAGAAGGGTCTCACCCCACCAAACTTGTTTCGCTGAGCATTTCCCGCTCGTTGCAAGAGGGTGGAAATCGGTATTGGCTTCGGTCGTCGGCCAACTTTTATTGATACGTAGTCATGGTATTGCCGTAGTTACTGCCCCCGATGTTTATTTGTCAAAGCAATCATTCTAGAAATTGTGCTTCTTTTGGTGAGTTTGAAAGTGCTGAAAGACAACAGCTCAATTTGAAATGGTCCTGCTTCATGTAAAACGCGGCGACGAAAGCCAGTTTCTGTACGAAACAAACCTGTCCATCTCGGTCGAACAACTATCACTGGAGTTGGCCACCATATACAACGGTCGTTTGAAAGTTAGCCGTGTTTGTTCCGGTAAGTTATGGTGTAATTTTTGATTGCTCGCTGTAATTGAAGTTTTACAACGGTCATGCATATTACCAGAAATCGAAGAACTCTCCAAGCATGGTACCATGCTTCCACCGGATATGCTCGGTTTAACCGACGAACAGGTGGAAGAGTTACACCTGGTCGATGAATGGGCAGAGACGTGTGTCCCTTCTGGCGGTTGGACATCCAATCCTGACCCGGTTGGCCGTCGCAACGGACGACAACCGCTAGAAAAGTTGCAGGACGTGTTGGAAAAGGCCGTTGCAGATGCCAGACTCATGATTTCCAAGAAGCAAATCGACCAAGGCACCGTAATGCAGCAGAAAATTGTACAAGATGCATTGGATTTGCTTCGAGGTGCGGTAACTATCGTGTATCCGATGCAACTACCACCTCACGATCCGATACGCATGGAGTTTTCCAATACTGAAGATTTAACAGGAACTCAGGTTAGCGCGTTATCATGTTTAATTCCAAAAATGTTGAAATTAACCTTTTTACCCTTAGGCATCTCTTGAGGTGATTGAGCCTTCCAAACTACAGCTTTGGTTTGCTGGAAAGCTGATGCTTCCGGATCGTAAACTGGGCGAAATCATCGGAAGTAACGAGAAGACCAAAATCATCATCAAGCTGTCGAAAATCAATGAAGGTGCACCGGGTCGCGAACCAGTCATGTCCGACGAAGCTAAAAAGCAACTGATGTTGCAAGCTTATCGGCGTCAGGAGGAGCTCAAGGTAGGTGGTTGTTTCACATTTATTCAATGAGAGTTTATAAAAAGACATTTACACCGTCTTCGACCTTGCGGCCACTACAGACTGAACATTACTAACATTCGACAAGGGACAACACATATAACACCCAGTGGCCCAGTAGAGAATTTTCCGTGTGACAAAAATATTTCCCCGACTGGAGCAGGAATCAAACCCACGCCCGAGGCTTATGATATACCTAATCGACTGACGCCGTTAACCGCTCGGCCACGAAGCCTACAATATATTGCACCAAAACCCATTCTTGAAAGTGTCTTCCCGCGCAGAAGAGAATATCAACAGCATAATAAAATATGTTATTTTGGCATAATAACTGTATAATAGAATCCAGGAAGCTTTGATTTTGGGCATGTGGCCGATGTGCGTTGCAGTAATGATTGGAATAGCTGAATGCATAAGAAATGGTAAACAGTTCTGTAAAAATCAGATCCTCAAGTCATCTGATATAGTGTAGAAGTCGTCTGGTTGATGGTTGGGAACAGAATGAATTTATTGACTTAAAGTGTTCCTAACTGTCTAATCCCTAAGCCTACCGGAAACGGAAATAAACAACGTAGTATATGTACACGCTACTACAACTCGGCCATCCTGATGAGACTTCGACCCGAAGTACAGGTATGTTCCGTTTTTATCAACACGGTCCGCGATTTTCAGTTGACAAAAACGGAATAGTGATAAAAACGGAATAATTTTCTTTGCAAAATATTTTGCAACATTTTTATAAAAGTTGAAAGATTTACTGTAGAACACATTCAAAAAGTAAAAATATGCAGTTTATTATGAAATTTAATTGTTTTTGATGTCTTTTAGCACATCTTCCTTGCACAATTCAAATTACAGTTTTCTGGCTGTGACGTCGACAAGAGGTTTTCACCACATTTGTGACCCCCGTTTTGGAAATTTATTTTCGTTGAACGCAAGAATGGCACATATTACAGTTCCAGTATCCGGATCGACGTTTTAAAATATCCCTGGCCAAGTTCGCAGGGGTTGACGGTATTAAAGTGAAGGAGTTTCATTTTGGTTATTGTAATGTAGTGTTCTTTAGTGAAACATATCACCTTTTTAACACTTTAATGCGCCTCCAACGGTTCATCACGAACCGGCTGCTGCAGATGGAGTATGGCTGATCATATGCATCAGACATGCTCGATAAACAGGACGAACCGCCGGGGCTCAGTAGAGTCTATTCCCAAGCAATAGTTCTAAGTCGGTTGGATTTGAGAAGGTTTTGATGATCGTTACAAATCCTAATCAAAGTATTATAGGATTTGTGACAGGTTTTGGAACCTTTTACAGCCATCTGATTTCAAAATGTTGTTTGGGCTCTATTTCCCACGTTTCTCGGTTGATTTTTATTACATAGTAATTTATTAATGTCATATTCGCTTTTTCGAATTTTTAACATGTTAGTTGGTCATATTTTCTTTAAATAAAACAATAAAAATCGACCGAAGAATCAATAGTGGGAAGGAGATTTGCAGCACTTAATTGTGCTGATAGATTCGAAGCTAACGTGCGAACACTTAAACGCATTGTTGACGTCAATGCGTTCGACGTGACATTTTGGACAAAAACTGACTGCTTTTTATTAACTGAACAACGTTTCTTGTGTATGACTAGGTTGACATTTCTAGGCTACGCTTGAGAAAATGACATGGTTCATCTAGGTAGGACCGATAGGACAATTGAACGAATTTGAATATTTTTTTAATACAGTAAAACCTCCATGAGTCGATATTGAAGGGACCATCGACTCAAGGAAATATCGAGTAGTGGAACAAAAATCCTTTGGGAAGCTTTTTAGGGGGGCCATCATAGTAACCCAGAAATTATTTTTCAGTATGGAAAAAATTACCTCCATAAGTCGACATCGAGTCAAAGAACATCGACTCATGGAGGTTCGACTGTAGTATTTGTAGCGGGATGAAAGTTGACATGAAATCTTTATTATTTTAAAATTTTATTGCAATCAACTGACCAACTTGGCGTATTTTTGATTATCTCTTAGATGTTCAGAAGTTCAGTTACATGTTTCTGTGGATGTTGGACCGATGACAATTTAAGGACACAAGAGATGAACACAAGTAGAAAACGATTAGCGAAATCAAGAAAACAATTTGACACAGGATCGACTATACTTTAACATACAGGGTTCGATTGATTCGATGAAAAAAAAAACAACATACGACAACTGACTTAACGAGGAAAAAACATACCATACCATACCATACCACAAAATCAAACAAGGAGACAAACGCAAACCGTGTGACCACAACACTACCCAGGTAACCAATAAGCAGTTTACATGGCATTAATTCGGCACTATATGCGCCTTTACAGCAGGTCATTAAATGCTAATTTGCCCTATATGCGCCATAAGTGCAACTTAAATGCAGGTTTTGGCCCAATATACGGCTGATTAAATGCTTAAATTTCCTATCCCCCAGATTGTCAAAAATAAAAACAAAATATTTCTCCCTGCCCATTTTACGGTTTCCCTTTCTCTTCTATTTTTATCCTCATTCTCCGGTGCAACTTTTGAGGCTTTGGGCCACGTTTTGAAATGCGGTTATTGTTTTTTTTTTGGTGATTTCGGCGAAATTGGGAGTTGATCTCTCGATCCTCGGGTTGACGATGGTGCTGAACCGCGCTACGATGTAAGCTATAGATGATTGCATAATGTGCGTTGGTTTTTTGATCAATTTAAGCTTGAATATTACACCGGCAGTTGATTCGTCAGCATATGCTGATCGAGCATTGGAAAAAAGCCAAAACCATGGAATTGATTTGGCAAAGCATGTTTTTTTTTTAGTTGCTAATCTATAAATGACAGGACAAGCGAATGATAATGGCATCTGCAGCCGGGGCAAGTAAATTAAAAAGTAGAAATGTGCTGTAGGTTTAGCATCAATCATCCCACTGAGCAGTTTTATGGCACGAATGTAGCAGTTATGCTGCTTGTTGTCCAAAACATACCGTGCAACTGAAATGCTACATAACTGCTGTCAGATTTTAAGTAGCATTTCAATTGCTAATATAGGACAGTTTAGCAGTCAAACTGCTATCATACGGCAGTAAGCAGGTCAAATGCAGATATAAAACAGAAATACGGCTTATTCAAATGCTTATTGGTTACCTGGGTACATAGGCAAATCCTGACTGACTGACCAATTGAAAACTTTCCAATCTTCTACCGTAACTTTTTGAGTCAGTTTGCAACAGTGTCTTAATGGATATCATTTTCCGCGTACGGCTGGCAAACTGCTTCTGAAAGATTACGTACTCTTTTCTATCTTCGGGTCTAGTGTAGAGGTTTCAACTCTATTCAGAGTGCAGCTAGAAACCTAGCAAAAAAAAAAAAAGTATCCGGATCGACGTTTTAAAATATGACATACTTCCAGGAATGATTAATCACCAGGAACGTAATTTCGATATCCTAACAAAAAAGGATATGTTTACTTCCTTCCGGAATGCATTTCTCCACGATTATCTCTTAACAGATTCTTATGAAAGTTTCAACTAGGATACCACTTGATACTTGATGGGCTACAACTCGTAGCGGTGAGTCTACGCCGAATGAAGCACTGGGTCTCGGTCCTGGGCCAATCGCTTACAGTCACCCTCAACGTTTAGAGCCCTTAGGTCCTCCTCAACTGTAAAAAGTTACCGCGTACGCGGCCTACCACGAAGCCGACGGCCCTTACCTAGTTCTCTGCTGAATATGGTTTTATCTTGTCGTTCCTCCGGCATATGAGCTACGTGCCCAGCCCACCGCAGCCTGCCGTGTTTTATTCGCTTCACTAGGATACTTTTAGGATTCACTAGGATACTTTTAGAAAATCTTCAGGAATTTTTCTAAGCAATCACTTGTATTCTCCTCAGAATATTGTGTTCTCCAAGAAGTTCCTCCAGAATTCTCGTAGGTTACCTTGTACCATGCCGCTTGTTTATCTTATGGAATTCGATAGGGGATAGTCCATAAATGACGTAGCATTTTTAGACGATTTTTGACACCCCCTCCCCCTCTCTCTCTCTCTCTTCTTGGCGTAACGTCCTCATTGGGACAAAGCCTGCTTCTCAGCTTAGTGTTCTATGAGCACTTCCACAGTTATTAACTGAGAGCTTCCTCTGCCAATGACCATTTTGCATGCGTATATCGTGTGGCAGGCACGAAGATACTCTATGCCCAAGGAAGTCAAGGAAATTTCCTTTACGAAAAGATCCTGGACCGACCGGGAATCGAACCCGTCACCCTCAGCATGGTCATGCTGAATACCCGTGCGTTTACCGCCTCGGCTATATGGCCCCCTCCCCCCTCGTAGCCTATTTTCCCATAATTATAACATGGCTCGTAGCATAATCAGAGCCTCCCCCCTCTCCCCTAAGATGCAGCGTAATTTATGGACGACCCCTAAGAATTTTTAGAGAAAAGAGGTTTGCTCCTTATGATTTCTTCAGGAATTTCTTCTCGGATCAACCTCCCTGGCCAAGTTCGCAGGGGTTGACGGTATTAAAGTGAAGGAGTTTCATTTTGATTATTGTAATGTAGTGTTCTTTAGTGAAACATATCACCTTTTTAACACTGCTCGATAAACACGGAGGAACCGCCGGGGCTCATTAATAGAGTCTATTCCCAAGCAATAGTTCCAAGTCGGCTGGATTTGAGAAGGTTTTGATGATCGTTGCAAATCCTAATAAAGATATTATAGGATTTTTGACAGGTTTTGGAATCTTTTACGGCCAGCTGACTTCAAAATGTTGTTTGAGCTCTATTTCCCACGTTTCTCGGTTGATTTTGATTAGTAATTTATTAATGTCATAGTCGCTTTTTCGAATTTTTAACATGTTAGTTGGTCATATTTTCTTTAAATAAAGCAATTAAAATCGACCGAAGAATTAATAGTGGGAAGGAGATTTGCAGCACTTAATTGTGCTGATAGATTCGAAGCTAACGTGCGAACACTTAAACGCATTGTTGACGTCAATGCGTTCGACGTGACATTTTGGACAAAAACTGACTGCTTTTTATTAACTGAACAACGTTACTTGTGTATGACTAGGTTGACATTTCTAGGCTACGCTTGAGAAAATGACATGGTTTATCTAGGTAGGACCGATAGGACAATTGAACGAATTTGAACATTTTTCATAGTATTTGTAGGGGGACGAATACATAATAGTTGACAAGCAATCTTTATTATTTTAAAATTTTATTGCAATCAACTGACCAACTTGACATATTTTTGTTTATCTCTTAGATGGTATTTTGACACCAACAGAAAAATATCAGAAGTTCAGTTGCTTGTTCCTGTGGGTTTTGGACCGATGACAATTTAAGGACACAAGAGATGAACACCGAGAAGTAGAAAACGATTAGCGAAATCAAGAAAACAATTTGACACAGGATCGACTATATTTTAACATACAGAGTTTGATTGATTCGATGAAAAAAAAACAAACATACGACAACTAACTTAACGAGAAGAAAAACATATTGAACCATACCACAAAATCGAACAAGACGACAAACACAAACCGTGTGACCATAACACTACATAGGCAAATCCTGACTGACTTACCAATTGAAAACTTTCCAACCTTCTACCGTAACTTTCTGAGTCAGTAGGCAACAGTGTCTTAATGGATATCATTTTCCGAGTACGGCTGGCAAACTGCTTCTGAAAGATTACGTACTCTTTTCTATCTTCGGGTCTAGTGTAGAGGTTTCAACTCTATTCAGAGTGCAGCTAGAAACCTAGCAAAAAAAAAAATTCTTCTCGGATCAACCTACACGTCTCTTTTTAAATTTCACCTGCAGTTTGAATTCATCCAAGAGTTGCTTTGGAGATTCACAAGATTTTACTTTTGAAATATAGGAGTTCCTCCGTTTCTTCAAAATTTCCTACGGGAATTCTTCCAAGACTGCTTTCTCCAGGATTTTTTTTTTCTGATATTTCTCCAGGGGTTCTTTCTGGGATTCCTTCAACAGTTTTTCTAGAATTTCATCAGAAGTTCTTTCTTGGATTCTTTAAAGATTTTCTTATGATTTTTTTGACTTTGTTTTGGTATTTATGCGCAGTAAAAACCTCTACACCTCCTGGAACTTTCAGAGATGTTCCAATACGATTCTATCTTTTATTTTTGTTATATCCTCATGATTACTAGACGAACCAGCCTTGGGCTGAAAATCTCGTAAATAAAGATAATATTACAATGATAATTATCCCCGATTTCTTATTTGTTTCCTGGGAATCTCTCAGAAGTTTAGTCTAGTAATCTTCCAGGAATTCGTTCTTACAATCCTCCAGAAGTTTCTTCACGGATGATGTTCTGTATAGAAATCTCCGGGGAGTTATTCCTGAGGATCCTCCAGAAGTTCCTTGTGGGAATCTTTTGTTTCTTCTTGGAATCCTTCAGGAGTTGCTGGAGAAATCCCCAGATCGTTTTCCAAGATCCTAGATGAAGTGTAGAATTAGCTCAATGTTAAAATACACGTTAATAAAAACAAAAAAAAAAAAGATCCTAGACTCCTCCTTCTTTGAGAAACTTAGTTCTGATAGATTTCACTCCTAATTTACCTAAAGGTACTTCTGAATAATTTCCTGACGATTTCTCAGACGAAATCCATTAAGGAATCTGGAGGAATACAAGAATCGCTAGTAGGAATTACTGCATTTTTGGAGTAAACGAAAGATGAAATCTCGGATAAAATTCTATAGGAATCTCCTGTTACTATGTTAGGTTAGTGAATATAGCTGTTTTGGTCTGGAAAATTTGGACAGGGTATCAAGGATGACAAGAGAGATCTCTGGTAGAAGCTTGAGCCCCATCGGAAAGAAATAGCGATCAGGAAAGATAATAATTTCAAGAAAACGTGTAAAAATCACGTGAAATTTATTTCACTTAAAAAAGTATTGTAAACAAGATTGCAGTGTAAAAATTCAGGCAAGGACAGGCAAAGAAAGCCCTAAACTGTTTAAGTTCTCGAAGAACACTTGAAGTGGCAGGCCAAGTTCCAGTTGATACGTAGAGCCGTAAAGAAGAAGAATAATAATAAGAACAAGAAGAAAGGAGAAGAAGGATCTTCAGAAGAAAGTTCTTGGAGGATGGACATCCTGGAGCAATCCCTGGAAGGGACTTGAATTGTGCCCTAACACAATAGGCTAATGAAATAAAAAAATGTTCGATTATCCATGGTTATTTCTTCCTGTTGCCGGATAATCGAATCCGTCCTTTGATGGTTTTTTATGCCCATCCCATTTATTATTGATCTGTCATGATTAGCAACTTTTGTTACACTTGGAAAATGATTGAACCATTTAACAAAACGACAAAATTGTTGATGATGATATTGATATTCACGTGTCACCTCCTGTCAGATTTTCATTAAATTGGCTTTTGGCTCGATTTAATTTTTCTATTGGACTATTGGTATAATTTTTCTCATTTTCAAACAAGAAGTAAAATTGTGCCTGAGAGAAAGCATGAATTAACATTATTTATAGCTGAACTTTAAATGTGTTGAAAGCTACTGTGACGTATACATTTTCTATGCCATCATTGGTAGTTGTTTCAAATCTATTCATGGATGCATTGCCTCAAGATTAATGTTAAGCTATAAATAACTCGTGTTCGAGGGAACAAATTTGACAAAAATTTTAGTGTTGACAAAAACGGAATGAAATGTTGACGAAATCGGATAATGACAAAAACGGAACATACCTGTATATTGTTACAAATCATTGGGCGTCCAACGTTTTAAATTACACGGATCAAAAACCGAACTGAACGGAACTTGATTTAATTGAAATCCGTCAATATCTGCTACAACAAATCTATTATTAGGAAGAATTTTCTTAATTTGGTAAGGGCCTTTGAATTGTTTTTGAAGCTTACGAGACACACCAACCTCTGGCCTGTTTGGAATATAAACCAAATCGCCAACATTAAAAGTGTTGTTTATTTTGCATTTCTTATCGTAATATTTTTTATTATTTGATTGAACTATTTTTATCTTTTCCGATGCTTTTTGCCGAATATGAGTTAAATCTCTTTCAACATATAATTTTGATTCTAAATATTCCCTAATTTGATCATCAATTTTACATTTTTGATTTACTCCGAATAATAATTTTGATGGTGTTTCATTAGTACTTCTATTCATAGTATTCTTCAATAATAACTCAGCTTCGCTAAGAATTGTAGTTAAACCTTTGTATGGAGAAGCCTCTATCAATTTCGCTAAAAGTGGTGTAATTGTTTTGTTAAATCTTTCGATTTGACCATTAGGCTTTGGACACCCGGAAGCAATTAGTACGTGTTTGATATTGGATTCATTCATGAATGCTTTGAAACTGTTTGATGTAAAACATGAGCTTCTGTCTGTAACTAATTTTGTGGGAATTGAATAATTTGAAAAGTAGTTGCGTAAATGCTTCAAAGCTTCGCTAGTATTGGTTGTTTTACAAGGATATATTTTAATAAATTTGGTGAAGCCATCAACAATACCAAAAATATGTTTAAAATGTGAATTATTTATTTTCAGGGGACCGTAATGATCTATATGAATGGTTTCAAAAGGAGTATCACCCTTATCTATGTTATGTAATTCTCCGTCATACTTATGTAACTTCTTTGAAAACAATACGCACTTCAAGCAACTTTTAATATAATTTAATACTTTTTCCTTCATATTTGGAAACCAATAACATCTCAATATTGATTCACAAACTTCATCACATCCAAAATGTCCCAAATCATCATGACACGTTTTAATGACACGATTGACCGTATCATGTGGAACATAAAATAACACCCTATTTTTGTGTTTCCTGTAAACCATACCGCCACGCACTTCATGGAATTTATGGTCAATAGTCTGCAAATCATCTCTCAATTTATTTATTTCAGTGTCCCTTAACTGACATGCTATCAATGCTCTTTCAAAATCATTATTATCATTATTGAGTAAACAAATACTGTTTATTCTTGACAAAGCATCAACATGTTTCATGCAATTAGAAGACCTATGAATGGGTTCAAAATCAAACTCTGAAAGAAATATTTCCCAACTAGCAATTTTCGGGTTTATATCTTTCTTTTTCGAAGTATCAGTAAGAGCGTTGCAATCAGTTACCAATTTGAAATGCATTCCTTGCAAATATATTTGAAATCTTTTGATGCTATTATAAACTGCTAACGTTTCTAACTCAAACGAATGTAACTTTGTTTCTGAAGGTGAGGTACGTTTACTAAAATACATTACAGGATGAAATTGTTCATCTGTTTGTTTTTGTAGCAAAACTCCACCAAATCCATGACTACTGGCGTCTGTTTTGAGTTCGGTTGGCGCTGTTGGATTGTATATTTTCAAAACAGGGTCACTTATCAATTTTTGTTTTAAATTTTCAAAATAATTCATTTGTTCAACACCAAAAACAAAGGTTTTATCTGTTTTGTTCAATAACGGACTAGCAATTATAGAAAACTGTGGAATGAATTTTCTAAAATAACTGGCCAAACCTATGAAACGATGAACTTCAGCTTGATTTTTTGGAATCGGGAAATTTCTTATGCATTCTATGTGACGATCACTTGGACCAATTCCCTTTTCTGAAATTTTATAACCCAAATATTCAATTTCAGTTTTCATGAATGCACACTTACTTAACTGCAGAGTAAGTAAATTTTTATTCAAAATTTCAAATACCTGCTTCAAAATTAATAAGTGTTCTACAACGGTGTTCGTTGCTATTAAAATGTCATCAATATAAATTACTACATACATATTTTGCCAGACTTTATTAAATCTCGAAAAACATGATGAATGAACCTCATAAAAGCAGAAGGAGCATTACATAACCCAAAGGGTACTCTTTCATATTCATATTGACCCATGTGGGTAATGAAAGCCGTATATTTCGATGATTTTTCTGAAAGCCTCAATTGATGATACCCACTTTTAAAATCCAAACTCGTAAAATATTTTTTCCCTTGTATTTAATTGATCTAATAAGTCTTCAATCAGAGGAATTGAATAACGATCTTTTACAGTCTGCTTATTCCATTCTCTATAATCAATGCACATTCTAAATGATCCATCTTTCTTTTTAACTAAAACAACTCTACTTGCATAAGGAGAGTTACTCTCCACACCTTTCTTTGATAAGTTTTCAATAGTATTTTCAATTTCCTTTTTCTGATGAAAAGAAAATCTTCTTGTGGAAAAATGAAATGGTTTCTTACAATTCAACTCAATGTTCATCTCATGAACAATTTCTGATTTCTCTGGTTTAGCAGCATTGAAATAATGTTTATTGAAAAGAGATTTAAGCTGATTTATAATATTCAAAGTTATGTTTTTATCGCCAATGTCTAAATTATCAATCATGTCAACACTAGTTGGCGAATTGTTTACCTGGATAGCATATAGTTGATTAAGAAAATTTGTTATCACAACTTGATCTCCTTTCGGTTGTTATCAAATCCTGTTCATGTATGAGCTTAACATCATTTCCGCCTATGAAATCGCGTCCCACAATACAATCCGGGTACATGGTCTCATCTGGGACAACTTTAATCTTTAAATTGAAAATAACATTGTTAATCATCATTTCCGTGTCAATAACTCCTAATATTTTAACAATTGTATCATTTAAGCCTTTGAATTCTAATCTTTGGTAAATGGAACAATTTTGAAAAATGCTGGTATTTGACTTGCTTTGATTAGACTAACTGAACAACCTGTGTCAATTAGTGTTAAACATGGTTTAAAATAGTTACCAAATCTCAAACAACTCATGAAATGATCCTTTACTAATCTTATCCTAATCATATTACCTAGCTGATTCATGTTTAGATCAAAATTTGGCTGACTAGCATCTTAAACCTGGCGACCGGTGTACACATTTCCAACTCGATTGAGAATTCTAGGATCTGCATTCCCATTCGTCCTGTCCAACATCCGCAGTAATGGAGCACCAGCACGGCAAAATTTCCAACTGTGACCAAATCGATTACATTGAGAGCTCTTAGCGGAGGCCTTGGGCAGTTTCTTGAAATGTATCCATCCTGATTACAATTGTGGCAAATCCAGCGGGCTTCTGTAGGTGACATCCGAAAAACTTGAGGACTCTTGGGAGGATTCTTCAACCCACTCACGCATTCAAATCTTTTCAAGCAGCTAATATCTTCCATCACTGAATTGAACTTCTGAAGAGACAGCATCGCTTGAAGTCCTTGGTCTTGGATTCCACGAATTACGTATTTGATCAAGGCCTGTTCGCTGAGGTTGATGTTCTTCCCAATCGCCATAATTTCAAACACGTACTTCTCGAAATCTTCATCCGGTTTCTTTAGAAGACTCATCAAACGGAAATGGACATCTGTTTCATCCAGTATATTCGGGAAACCAATCGTTAATTCATTCTTGAAATCATCCCAGTTAGATATTTTTGATCTGACAGCTTCGTACTAAATTCGGGGAACTTCTCCTAATCTTGTGACAGCATGATGAAGGGTTGTATGATTCGACCAGGAATAGATGAGCTTCAAATTTTACTATATTTGTAATCCTTGAATTTGATGGAACTTCATTTGAATTGAAAACAGGAATTAATTTCTTAACGTCATCCGGGTGCATTGGAAATTGAGTGATGAACGGTTCTTGGGCCCAGCGTTTGAAAAATTGACGGTATTTTGAACGTTTTCATTTTCATTTGTACTTGAATGATCATCTGGTTTTGGTGTATTAATCCGGTTTAAAACAGTAGCTTCAGTTTCATTTTCATTTTCACCCAATACAGGACGGCTGCGAGGTAGACTTCTGGTAGTACGGCGTATCTTGAACTGCTATGGCTTTGGTGATCTTGAAAGAAAAATGTCGATCCCACTTCTGAAGTTGTAGAAGTCGTCTGGTTGATGGTTGGGAACCGAATGAATTTATTGACTTAAAGTGTTCCTAACTGTCTAATCCCTAAGCCTACTATAACGGAAACGGAAATGAACAACGTACTAGATGTACACGCTACTACAATAGTTATACTGATCATGCTGCTGCCTAGTATATCGAACATTTGTCGAAGTCATTTATGTGCCGGGAAAATATAATTCAGAGTTGGTGAGAATATTATAAACTGAGGGAGGGATATAGACCCAGTCAGACCCCTGAATGAGCAATGTGGGTTAGTGTGTGGGAATGCCATTGAAGGTTTGTAATATAGCGCATTTAGTTCACCACTGGACTATCGCACTAGTTTTCACAAGTGCGAAAACGCTAATTAATGTGCGCGATTGCATCAAATCAACTAGGTGTCTTCAGAGCACTTGTTCTCCATAGATTGAAGAAATAGTGCGCCGAAGACATCAACCTGATTTGATGCAATCGCGCACTTTTACTTACGTTTTCGCACTTATAATGTCGCAGTTCGCAGTCCAGTAGTGAACTAAATGCGGTATATTCTCCGAGGCTTTCGAAATTCAACAGGGCGCATCCCCGGGTTGCGGATAGGGGGAAAAAGGAGATTTTTCGCATTTGTACTGTAATCAGCCAATGTGATATTATCTCCTATGGTGTTGTAGTGCCAATAAATGTTTTCATTCTGTAATATATTGTTTATTAACTTCAATTTTCTATGCTTGACAAGGTTTTGAAGACAAACATGAGATGAGAGGAATGCCTAATATGTAGTAAAGTCCCATCAGCAAAGCTTTTACATATGCAAATGCTATCCATGGGGTCATGTCTAGCATTTAATATGTATGGCAATGACTGGTTCTTACCTAGTAGGGGTACTACAAGACCACATGGACAATTCGATTAAAGGCTTAATAATATATATTTCCGGAACTGAAGGGACATTTTTTCCGGGGTGACTGGCGAGTCGGAGAGGGTAGGAGTGTCCGTTTGTTATAATTGACAAAATAAACAATCGGGCGCTTTTGATTTTTGTGATTTGCTTGGCATATTGTGGATTATTATTATTTTTTAAGGTATGCGCGTTTCGATAACTGAGGATTTCTTTCGTTCAAGTTAAGACAACATTTTTTTAAAGCGATGCTTTTTATTATATCATAAAGGTCTCTGACTTTTCTTCAAAAATTACAAATCTTTTTCATGTGCGAATTTTTCTTATAATCGTATCATCACTATGTTTTTTTAAAGACTGAATTTCAATGGTCAAGCGTGACAATATATCTGCTAGTAGTAGTTATTTCGTAAAAGATTTTCCCCCTTTCTTCCTATACTCGATTATCTTATTTCGAGTAATAGATTCCTAACTTGTTGTCTCACCTATTAATTTATCGAATCGAAAATATTTAACTTTGAAGCGCATAACGTTCATTGTTCTTTATCCTTTGATCGCGTACAAATGTTAGCGGACTTTAAAAATATAAACTGTTCTACTATATAGAATTTGTTCTTTGGATTTCGTTTGCTGTATCTATCTAAAACACGACTTTCAACAAATTGCTTAAAACGCTACTCGACACAAAATAAAATCCTGTTCGGTCTGAAATAGCGAAACTGAGGACAACATTGACGACGATGATGACTAATAATGCTGACGAGAACTGAAATGACACGTGGGCGGCGGCGGCGGCATCCCGCCTAGCCATGACCTGCTGGCGTCGGTTTCTCCGGTGGTGGTGGTGATTCTGACGAAGGCCGGTCCACTAATGCTGCTTGATCTCAGATTTTAGTAATGTAATCTTGGGGATATTCAATGTTCCAAGATTCCTTACTGGGTTGGTGGATTTGTGGGGTAGTACGGTTCGGTGTCGGTGGAATATGTGTGGGTGGTAGTTGGAGATACCAAAAGTATTCGAAACGGAAGACACGTAAGAATACAGGTTATAGAAGGAAACGGAAAGAAACAAGTATGTTAGGAGTACTGCTTCGTTTAAAGAATAGTTTGAGTAAAATAGAAGAAAGTTGGTTTCAATAGAAAAGGAATTGGAAAGTAACGATAATGATAGAGTATAAACTAACTTGCGTAGGGTCTTGTAAATATTGGGATTGCAAAATTTTGTTTATTTCACTGTCGGATAATTCATGACTATTCGCGATGGTAATACAAGATTATCCTTATTTTCGACGCAACGACTATCAGCAAGACATAGAATATTGCATTTGGCAGAGTATTTTCTTATCACGACTTGATCTGTTCGATATTCGATTTATGTACAACGGTGAGACAGATTCATTTAGCTTTTATACAATATTTACACGAAGCCGGTAAGCTTGAAATGATGAAGCTCTAGATAACATAGAGTTGTCGATTTTTCATTGGTTTAGTTTAGTTGCAGCATGCTGTATGTCGACTTAACATATTCCCCAAATTCATGGAACAAAATTCATTACGTTAAAGATGATAACAGGTGAAACGTTCAGAAAAGCAAACTGATAAAAGCGTTTATTTAAAACAGCTACAAATGTAAAAGGATTGAATTTTCAAATTTATGAGCATCTGATATGATGGTGCTTGGATTGTTTGCCAAACTGTATGAATGATCTATTACATGCAGCAAAAAGATTCAAAAAAGTCTAAAGACTAACTGGATACTCAAAAAAAGTTACTTCCAAAACTGCAAAATGGTTGCTGCTCCGGATTCTTTGCTAATGGACAAAATTTTGCACCAATTTTCGATAGGCGTCGACGGATTTTGTTTTTTGGTGGTGTGAAGACAAACGGAAGAGAAACAATTTTGTCGTGAATTTTGGTGGTTGGTGTGTAATGAAAGGTGTCGATTTGAAGATTGATAAAATCAGCTGCTGCGTGATGAAAAATCGAAAATAAACTTTCAGTAGTCTAGTTCGTCTTCCTCATCGTCACTACGGCACAGAAGTTTGCTATAAAACATGAGAAAAAAGAAGCAAAATATTGTATTTTTTTGTAATGCAAAAACACCAGTATCGTATTTTTTTGGGTACGCCTAATGAAGTATGAAAAGAAATGTGACTACAGTTGAACGTCGATGATCTGAATATGTAAGTCCAATTAAATTAGTATAAGATGGAAAACAAATAACGCAACGGTTGTTTAGCGATTCGTAAATCTGAAATGGCTAACTCAAATGATGCTAATGCCGGATTTTGATATAATTAGATATTGACCTAGGCTAGGCTAAAAAGTTGAAAAGATATGCTATGTATGTGTGAATAATTGAATAATTTTCCATCATAGGCGTTCAACTATATAAACTAAAGTAAAATATGTTGCACACTAGCATCTGCGTTCAACCTAATATTTATTTATGCAACGAGTTGCAAAAAGTCGATTTTTTCAGCACGAGTCGTGCATTTATTCAACGAGGCTTGCCGAGTTGGATAAATACGAAGAGTTTCGAAATCGAGCTTTGCAACGACATCCCCACAGGATTTTATGCCATGATTTTTTCATTACACAACTTATTTGAGTTGCATAATGTTCATAATGCAACCCAATGAGTTGTATTATGGACATAATACAACCCAATGAGTTGTATTATGGACATAATGCAACTATTTTCACTATGCGACTCATTTCAGTTGCATAATGAACCAGTTCGGAAAATTGGCCATCATGATACTAAAATGAGTCCTTAAAATGAAAATTTTGTAAATTGTAATTTTAGTGTGGATTTCTATTTGCATGTATAGAAAAACAAAAGTGGTATTTTGGGATAAAAATCTCTGTTATTTCAAGAACTATTGACCCGACTATCGAAGAAGGTCCAGTAGTAAATCCAGAAGGATTTCCTTATTTCCTGTGGAAATTACAGAAAGAACTCCTGGAGGAATCTCGAAAGCTATTCTTGGAGAAACCCGGAAAGATTTCCATGATAAATTCCTGAACAACTTCATGAAGAAATACACAAGGAAGCCCTAGAGGGATTTCGGATGAAATTCCTGAAGGAATTTTTAAGAAATTCTAAAAGCAATTGTAAAGAAATTCTGCATGCAATTCTTGAAGGAAACTTGGAAGAAATGGTGAAGAAATCTAGGGGGAAAGTCTCGTAATGATTTCTTGAAGCCATCTAGGAAAGATCTTCCAAAGGACCTTCGGAAGAAATTCCGAATTTGATTCTTGGAGCGAGCTGTAAGTATTGGGTAGTCAGTCGGGAGTACTACAGAGACTCCCCGACTCAATGGCCTCAGGGTCGGCACGTTCACTATGCAATTAACTCGCGGGCAGGTAATTCCCGTACAAAATGGAGGAAAACCACAGCACTTTTACACTTTCTACACCAGTTTATTGCTTCAACAACGCTTTATTCCTAGGCTATTCCTGGCACTTTCTACTCCCACTTTCTTAATTCTATCTGACCTTTTCTGTTGCGGGGCCCCTTCTCCTTCTGCTCCACCACCTCTCCTTCCTCGTCTCCAACGGCGACTCGCGTACGGGCGTGGATCCTCGGCTCGCTATCCACGGTTCCAGGGGGTGGCTTATTCGGACTCGCGCTGCTCCGTATTCCGGCCTGCTACTCGTCCGCGTCCTACCGATATTATAACGGATCGGTCTTCGGCTTTTGCCGGAATGGCTCACGGACTCACGGGCTTCGTAGGGCGCTGCACGGGGTTTTAAACCAAAAAACGGCGGGGTTCTGATGTCCACTTCGCCTTCTTGCAATCCACTTTTCGTCACTACTCTCCTCTTTCACTAATCCACTTTCCTTTCACTATGCTTTCAAAGTCGTCCTTTCACTATCGTTCAAAGTCAAACTGTCTTCGCTGAAGAACTTTTTCTAAGTGAAAAGGATTTGGAACATCGGTTGACTGCAAGGTTCTTGACCTCGTTCCGCGGTCATTGCCCCCCTCAGGGCTTATGTACATTCCTTAATGGCCCCATTACGCCACCCCTCATGGCCGCTCCAAGAATGGTAACCGTCCATCTGGCGGTGGGTTTCGGTACTTCGGTGGGTGGATGATGGCGGTCATCTCGTAGGGTGGTGGAGCCTGATCCTAGCTAGCCCTACGGCTGTCGGGAGATTAGCTGGGAAAAACCTACATTCATAACGAATACTACCTGCCATGTATATACACATTCACGGTTCACACAAAATCACACAAACTTCTCGGTAGTACTTACGACACGAATTATACAACACTTACAGAACCCAGAAGAAGTTGTGGCAAGAATCCGTGAGGCATCCAAGAAATAGGTCCTTGAGAATCCCAGGAATTCCAGGAATTTCGGAAAAAAATCCTGGACGAATCCCAGAAGAAATCCCATCAGGAATCACACAAGGAATTCTTACGGGAATAAAAGAAAGACTTCTGGATAAATCTAAGAAGCAACTCCCGGAGGAATTACTAAACAAAAATCTTGGACGAATCTCAGACAGAAGTCCTGGAGAAATCCCAGAAAAAACCCCTGATTGATCTTGAAAACAAATTGTGGAGGAACTAAGGGTATGCGGTATACCGAATTATTTCGCCAAATACACCTCGAAACGAAATTCCGCGGAATTCCACGGAATTCACCTAGGCGAAATTTATGATTTTGAATTTCATTTCGTTTCGCCAAACTCTTAAAATTTCGTCTCCAAAAAATAGATTTTGACGAAATAAAACGAAATTCCTCGGAGTGTCTAAAAAATTTCGAAAACAAATAGATAGTGTAAATGTCCACATCATCTATTGAAGATCTTGCTAATCTTATGTTACTGAAAAGTGTTTAATAAACATCTCGAATAGCGAATGACAAGCCAAACCCAGGTTCTATAGTAAAGACAGAAAAAATCTCGAATATATTTCTTATCTTGGGCCTACCATCAAGATTTTGCTCAATAGGTATGCTTTCAATATTTGCGGTATGCGGGACCATTCTTAATATTTGGGTTTAATTTGATAAATGAACCAAATGCAAACAAAAACCCGAGTTTAGTTCCTGTCTTCAGTTTAGATTCCCAACAGGAATTTTAAGAAAGAAGAATACTAGGATAGGATAATACAGGCTGCGGGATACATTAGCAAAAGTTCTAAGAAAATATGTAAGCTCTCCTAAAATATGTCTCAGGGAAAAAATAGTGAAAATCTTAGGAGAAATCGATTACGACAATTTCGGTAGAAGGTCTAATACATGGAAAAGTTTCTTAAGATAATCTTTTCCAGGACATTTCCAGTGGAACTCTTCAAAGAGTATCACATCAAATCTGTATGGCGAAGCGTTATACGCGGTTAAACTCTTATTTATTTTGATGATAAGGTCCGCTTTAGTCCAGATCTATCAGAATTTTGGACCCAACACCTAGAGATGATTGTGTTATGTTTTTCGAAATTTCAAGCTTGCGGATGACTTCATATTTTATGAGTGCGGATACATTTATTAAGTATTCTCTTTCATTTCTATATGAGTTCTACTGCGTATTTTCTGATAAATTCAATCATCTATCAGTTCTAAGTTTAGATTTTAGGCTTTTTTTAAGACACGGACACGTTCAATGCTTCCAGTGAGCTTTTCGCTCTTTGAAGGAAGCACGACACTAGACAACGGACTAGCATGCAACGCCCAGTGGCACAGCCGAAAACTTTTTCTGACAGCTGAGGCGGGAATCGAACCTGCGCTCCTTAGCACGATGCGACTAAGAGCTTGGTAACCCTAGCCGCACGACCACGGAGCCGCACAAAAGGTACTCCAGAAGGTACGCTATTGAACAAAGCCTAATTGGTAAACATCTGGCTGATGTTTCCATATAATTGTTTCAGGTTTCAGATAAACAATCGGCATTAGAGAATCTTATAGCATAGTCGCAATGATGTAACGCATTATTGGAGTGCTCTAATTAAGTCATTGGAGCAATCTTATTAGGTTATTGGCGGAATTATAAAAATTTTCAAAAAAAGATTGCGAAAAATTAAAAAAAAAATGTAAATGGCGCTGTAGCAATAGAAGCTAGGGGATGAGAGTCTTAAAGGACAGACTCGTTAGAATCCTAAGGTGGCCGCCACAATGCACAGTGATCCACGAACCAGATTTACGAGGAAAGATGCATTCAACGCCTTCAAATGAGTTTTTAGGCAAATATGGTCTTCTACAAAGTTTTCCCTAATAATAAGGCCCTCTTTAAAATGTGCATGAAAATTAGGGTGGTCCATATTTTTAAAGAAATTGGTAACAAACTTTTTTATTTGCAAGAATAAATGTATACATTCTTCGGGAAAGTTGTAGATCTATTAATTTTGCTGAAGACACTTTTTATGTAGCTTTAAAATTGACTGATCTAGAAGTATTTTTCTGAATAAGCTTAGGGTGGTTCAAGAAAAACCGGTTTTCTGGCGTTTACTTTTTCAGTTTCGATTTTTCATCAAAGTCGCCCAAGAAACACTTGTAGAGCATTTGAAGACGCGTCGTTTCGCTGAGATGGCCGTTATCTCTTTTGGTTCAAAAGTTACAGGCGTTTTTTTTTAAATCATAGTTTTTTTTAAAGGGTTTATGATGGGTTGGGGCAAATATAAAAAAATATCTTTTGCCCGCATTCAAAAGAAGAAATGTTGTTGTAAAACATATCAAAAAATTAGAGGGGTGTTATTTTTGTAACTCAAGCAAAATATACTTGAAAAATGCCTATTTTTTCTAGAAAATCATCAATATCTTTTGAACGGAATGACGTAGCAACATTCTCAGCGCACGAAAATACGTGTTTGGAAGTTCTAAAAGTGGTTTCTAGGCGGCTTTGACGAGAAATTTGAAACAAAAAAAAAAACAAAGCAATAAAACGATTTGTTCTAGCGTCACCCTATGAAAACTTTGGGAAAATGCTCCAACTTTGGTCAAAACAGTTTAAACGCTTTTTCTTTATTGTTGCAAATTTCTCATTAAAGTTGTCTAAGAACCATTTTTAGAGCTTTAAAAAACGCAGATTTTTGCGCGCTGAGAATGTTGCTACGTCATTCCGTTCAAAAGATATTGATGATTTTTTAGAAAAAATAGGACTTTTCAAGTATTTTTCATTTGAGTTGCAAAAATAACACCCCTCTAATTTTTTGATATGTTTTATAACAACCTTTCTTCTTTTGAATGCGGACTAAAATAGTTATTTATGCAACAAGTTGCAAAATGATGATTTTTTCAGCACGAGTCGTACATTTATCCAACGAGGCTTGCCGAGTTGGATAAATACGACGAGTGCTGAAAAATCGAGTTTTGCAACGAGTTGCATACAAAGTTTTTTGTAATTGCAAAAATATCGTTAAGTTTAATCTCTTCTCGTAACACAAACATGTAACAAAAGAAACCACGTGCGCGCCTCCAAGCATGCCTGCGTTGTATTTTTGTTCGATCAGGTAGGCTGTGGTAGGCTGGGTGTCACGAATTTTCAAGCTCCCGTCGTCGTCATGCAGCAGCATAGGCAAGAGCAAAAGCAGTTCTAGCTACAGCATCTACACCTGATCTGCAGTCTGAATCAGAATTGAAATCATCCTGTTTCGGACTCGAGCTGCTCAGTGAATATAGAAGCAGCAGCTGTATCAACGGAAGTGGTGGTAGTTGGGAAAAAGTGTGCGCTGGCAAAAGTGCCGAAAAGTAGTACTTTTCGGCACTTTTGTTTTAGTGAAGAAAAGTACGCCGTTATATTGCCCTTGCCGCGAGTGAAAAGTAGGGGAATATGCAACGCAATTACAAAAATATTTTTTATGTTTGCCCCAACCCGTCATAAATCCTTTTTAAAAAACTATGATTTTTTTAAGAAAAACGCCTATAACTTTTGAAAGAGATAACGACCATCTCAGCGCACGAAACGACGCGTCTTCAAATGCTCTACAAGTGTTTCTTGGGCGACTTTGATGAAAAAAAGAAACTGGAAAAGTTAACGCCAGAAAACCGGTTTTTCTTGAACCACCTTAAGCTTATTCAGAAAAAAAACCCTCTAGATCGGTCAATTTTAAAGCTACATAAAAAGTGTCTTCAGCAAACTTGCTCAAAATTGATAGATCTACAACTTTCCCGAAGAATGTATACATTTATTCTTGCAAATAAAAAAGTTTGGTTACCAATTTCTTTGAAAATATGGACCACCCTAATTCTCATGTATATTGAAAAGAGGGCCTTATTTTTAGGAACAACTTTGTAGAAGACCATCCCTCCCCCTGGATATTCAATCTTGACGCGATGGGAGGGCTTAACCCATTAGCACTTTAGTGCCAGTTTATTCACCACCGCTTGGACTTTGAGCTAGATATATCTGGTTTACGAGTTGAGCGCAAGTGAAGGAATCGGCCGTAAGTGCTAATGGGAACCAAAGGAGTATCCGTTGTGCATTTATCACAAGTTCAAGACAAGTTATAATTCAGCTTGCATAGACCTAATCTTTGTATTCATTGAATTTTCTTCAATTTAACAATAATTGTTAAATTTAACGTAACGCAAGAGTGAGTAGGGGAGGCCTCTGCGTTACACTCATAATTCATTACTTGAAATCGAAAGTACACAGGACAGGGGACGCTAAGATAAGTTGACTTACAACCTTACAGATTAGATTCATTACAATTAAAAAATTATGGACTGATTAGGTAAAGATAAAACTGTCTATTATAGGAGTTTATAATTATATTTCTTATTTTTATGGGTTTTGTGAATTTATAAAAGTTGACAAATAATCATTATCATTTTTATCTTTGACAAAAATCAGTTGACTGAACTTTTTTGTTTTTATATCTTAGACGGTATTATTTCACTGATTTGGGGATGATGCTGGTGCTGTCAATGACATCGGTTATTGACACTATTGGTAATCAGCTTGAAATAATTTTCAGAATGTATTATAAAATAATTGAGGATATTATCTGAATATTGTTTGGGGAAGCTGTCAGAAAAACTAGTTGCCCATATCGGCTAAAAACGCTAGCTCTGGTAGCTGTCTTCGAATAATTTTCAGAAATATCAAATGTTTAAAAATTAGCTACGACACATTTTTTTTTCTTTTTGCTCTTTGTATATTTCTTATGAATAGTACTCTGAAGGCGTTAACATAGACATAGACACCCTTTTTTATCTCTGAATGTTGTCCAGTGACCTCGGAGATTTTCGATTATTGAAATATTGTTCAATTATCAAATCATCTTTGGAGCTTCCATTCGATCAAAACACTAATGCGATGGGAAAAGTTAAAAACAGTAGGGGGATTCACTTAACAGCGTAACCTGATTTAACTGATTAAACGTCGCTACCACCAAGGCAATCTTTGATTATTTAATTTGCAAAATCATGAAACATTTCAAATAAGCAGAAAATCATGGCTTACGCAGCAATTTAATCTGTTTAGTGAGTACCCCTAGTATTTTTAAAAACTACTACGACCCAATGCTAATTACTACACACTTTGCTCAAGTTGACGACATCGTCTAGTCCATCGTGAGTATTGGTCCTAGTAGGGGGAAAGTTGGGAAAGGGTCCAGGCTTTGCTATCAGCTGTCCTGCAGCTCCACCTGGTCACTCTTCAAAAAAAAAAAAAAAATTGTAGAAGACCATATTAATCTAGAAAATCATTTGAAGGCGCTGAATGCATCTTTCCTCGTAAATCTGTTTGGTGGACCATTGTGCAATAGCCGACGTTTGCACCTAATCGCGATTTTGAGGGTACAAATCTCATTGGAAACCAAACAGCGCACTGGATCTTCATATTTTCGGTTTATTACAAGTGAGCAAGAACAAACCAAAAATTACACTGTCGTTGGAAGTTCACTTCATGAGATTAGTGCATCTGAAGTTCTGGTGCAATATTGAACTGGGACTTTAAGACGTTTGTCCTTAAGGAAATGCAATTCGCGCCACCGCAAACATACAGTATAAATTTGCACAAAATTGATAAACTGTAAAATTCCGCGGAACTTTTTCGAAAATTTCGTTTCGTTTCGAAAAATACCGAATGAATTCGGATTTCGTATCGATCTCACGAAACATTTTTGAATTTCGTTTCGTTTCGTACCGCATCGTATCAGAAATTTTATATTTCGTTTCGTTTCGAACAAATCCCATACCGCATACCCTTAGGAGGAACCCTGTGAAATGATGTACACTGGTCTGAGTCTCAAACCTTAATAATTTATTCATTTCAAGCTTACTGAGGCCCTCGCTCTCGGGGGTGGACGTGATCTTGTTTGCTGTCTCAGCATAATCGCGTCCACTGCTCGGGTAGTCATCGCTTGGATGGCGTGCTGATTCTATGTGTACGCGTTGGATTGTTGAAACTGATGAATCAGCGCCTGATAGATATTAAAAAAAATCTTGAAGGAATCTGGGGTACCCCGAAAAAAAAACCTTTAAGGAACTCTTAGAGGAATCCTCAGAATCACAAAAGAAGAAATCCTCAAATGGAGCGATCCCAGAAGGAACTCGTAGTGGAGTTTCAGACGGAGCTTCTGGTATGATCAAAGAAAAAACACTTAGGAATCGCAGAAGAAACTCCTGAAGGATTTCTTAGAAGGAACTATTGGAGGAATCTTACAAAGAATTCCTGGCAAAATCGAAGAAGAAACTTCTGGAGACATTTTAGATGAAATACTTGGAAGAATTCCGGATGGAATTCCTGGAGGAATCGTTGAGGAATTTCAGAACAAAATTCTGGAGGAAACCTGAGATTCCTCAAGAAAGAAATTCCTTCAGGAACTCCTTTCAGGGATCTCTCGAGAACTCCTTCCGAGATTCTGTCTGAAAAAATACTTTCGGGATTCCTCCAGTCAACTCCACTAGTCCTGCATACAGCTCTATCTGAGAATTTCTTCTCGAAATGAGGCTAGGGTTCTCAAAAAAAACTTCTGAGGACAATCCATAGGAAAAAATCTTAGAAGAAACTCTTAATGCGATCTTTGAAGGAATCTCTGGTGGAATCCCAGAAATAACTCCCGGAGAAATTTCAGAAGGGAAATTTTGATGAATCTCGGAATGGATTCATGCAGAAATCCCAGAAACAAAGGCCTGGAGGATTCCTGGAAGTCCTGGAGTATTTCCGGAAGAAGTTTTCTCAGAAACTCCTGAAAAAATCTGTGAAGGAATGCCGTAGTGATATTCTGGAGAAATCCCAGAGAGAATTCCTTAAGAAATCCTAGATGGAACCTTTTTAGGATTCTCAGGAGAAGCTTCTGGAAGAATTCCAGAGTTAGCTTCTGTTAGAATGCTGACAAAATCCCCGGAATAATAGTTATTTAGGAATCACAATAAAAAAAATTCTGGGTCTCTAGTTAGCCTAGTGGTTAAGGCTAAGGATCGCCAATTTGGAGACGGCGGGATCGATTCCCGTTTCAGTCGGTCCGGGTTTCTCGACTCCCTGAGCATAGTGTATCATTCTACTTGCCACACAATGCACAAATTCATGCAATGGCAGGCAAAGAAAACCCTTCAATTAATAGGAAGTGCTCTAAGAACACTAAGTTAAAGAGAGGCAGGCCAAGATCCAATGCGAACGTCGAGCCATAAAGAAGAAAAAAAAAATCCTCGGAAGTTAAGGCAGATTTTCTGAAACGATTTTGGTGAGGTTTTTCGAGGTATTTTGCAGAAAATATTTCGACAATCCCACCAGAAGATCTTAATAGAACTTTTGTTGAATCCCACCGGTATTTTCTTATAAGCTCCACCGGAATGTCTCTTACATTAAAAACAACCGAATTATCAACAAAGTGTCCCCAAATAAACCTCACTTCCACCAGATCCTCGAACAAGAATTCCATCATTAACCCTTTTAAAATCTTCTTAAACACGACTCCCCCGCCCCCAATCACTCCTAGTCAGAAACATGCAACATGAATCTTGACAAATATTTATCCGGTTTGCATCAGAGCTCTCTCAGAACAATTTTCCAACTCACACAGAAATCCTCACCGAAATTGCCATAAAATTTCTACCGATTGTTTCTCAAAGTTATCACCGTATCATTTGCAAAGCTCGCTTCCCCAGGAATCGAAATATTAGTCAGCATTCCCTGAGTCCAGAATCTAGGATCCCACAATTACATTAGTCCTGTTCAATGAAGTAGACTGAAACACATTGTTGAAGTGATGCATCCCGCTCTTACCTATTTGTCAACAAATGGGAAGTTTCTTATGGGCGTATGAGTGTAAAAAAGCAGAAAAATCTTCCCTCCTTCACTTTTTCACAGAAAACCGCAAACAAAATCATCATTTTCGTAGTTCCCAATTAGACCCAACAAACGAAAGCTGGTTAAGTTTTTTGTTGTTTATGGCATTTCAAGGATTGTTTTTTTTTTATTATTTTCTGACATCGTGTATCAACAACGTTATCGTTACTTGTTATTTTCATTTTTTTTTTCTTGAGATGCTAGTGTGCTTTCAGTAATAACAATTATATGAATATGAAAAACGTGAAGACAAAAATGTGAAAAGCGTATCTCTGGCGAAAAGGTGGAAGGTGGACAAAAGAGCGAGTGATTTCTTCGGAAAGAAAAACATGAAACGAAGTGTGGATTTATATTACAAAAGTGGAAATACTTGTTGAAGGCGTACGCACATCGAAGAAGGATCTGGTATGATACGCGCCAGGAAAGTTATTGCTCATCAGAGTGGTGGAAAGTTTTAGCAGTTTTTTTTGGCATAGTAAGAACGGAAGAGCGCACACAGACACAGAGAATTTTTGGCAAAATGCTGGTGGCGTGATATGTTATCATTTGTTTCATTGGTCACTTTGGATATAGTGTTTGGAATTGTTTGATTTGTTTAAGTTGGAACTGATTGCGGATTTGGTTGGACTCAAAATGTCAACTACCTTCAAAAGAAAAGAAAAGCATTGTAGTGATGACCGTTCGGTATCGCATACTCACTTTTCCTTAGTTGGATACTTTTCTGCGTAGACGCGTGGAGATTTGTGGCAGGCTTTGTCACAACACGGACAGTACCAGTAGCTAAGCACTCCGATCGAAACGGCAAAGAGCACATTTGGTATGATTAGTGAAAGTATTAGATGCTTTAGATTGTCATCCCAAGAATAGCGAGCGACTACAATTTCGGGATAGGCACGACTATAGTAACAAGGAAAGGGTTCCCCTTGATGAGTGGACCTACAAGAAAAAAAAATGATCAAAAAACGGAAAAATTACTTTCGGAAAATCGAAGTTACGACGTTCAGTCTACTCACCCATACTTCTTGGCGAACTCTGTACAGTTGACCCTCGGTGGGTAACCGCATCCCTCCGTGTTGACCAGAAACTTGGTGTCCATAACGTCCCAGTCTACGCTATTGAGGTCCCGTGGCTCTTTCTGCCATTCGTGATATGCAATTTTGGAATAGTTGACCAGTATCTGGTGGCATCGTATTGCTGCCGTTGTGCAACCTTCGCGACATGAACTCCAGGTACAGTTTCGCATGCCTTCGGCGTAGACGTGCTCGGTCAGGATGCATGTCACAGGAACCGGGTCGTAGTCGGCTACGATGGTCGATATGGCCGGATCTACCACAAACGGTATCAGGAACAGAAACGCAAACACCGACAGAATTGCCGTCGTACCTGTGGGACAGTGGCCTTGGTTAGATAAGGTTCTCGAAAACCCATAACTTCACCCACCTAGACAAAGCGATGTGTAGAACTTGGCCTTCTCCAGCAGTTCAGCGATCATCTCCTCTCGTGTGGGCGGCTTTGGCTCTTTGTCGGACTCGGCAACGCTTTGTCGACTGTGCGTAAGGCTAGCTTTGCTGTTGTTTAGGCTAGGCTTGCTCATGGTTACCAAACTAGGGGCCGCCGACAGTGTCGACGAGGATGACCGTAATTCGTTCGACCTCATTTTGGATTCAGTTGTTGATGATTGTTATTTGCACAAGATGAGCAAGACTACTAGTTTCCTTGGGTGCTATTAATAAGATTCTTTTGGTTTAAAGCGAGTTTCATATGTTTTTGGTTTTGTTTTTCGTTTCCAAGATCCTTGCTTTTGTATGGGCTTCAACAAAGTGTTACCTAGTACTAATTCGTCTATTTGTTTTGCTTTGCTACTTGCTCTATGTGTGATTTCTTAAGCATGTTAAGTAGTTTAAGTTCTGATAATTCACGCATTCCTCTGGTTTCGTTCTATCTGCTGCTCTTGTTGATGTTGTCCAGCGTTCCACGGTTATGTGGATTCTGGAACTCATTTAGTACACTTTATACGAAGCTGGTGTTTGAGCATTCGCTTTGTGATCCTTTCTCTTGCAGTTCTGTTGTGTTTGACTACGTACGTGAGTCTTTCAACTTTGGTGTAGATTTTCAACTTTGCTTTTCAATAAAATTTTAAAACCCAATCTAATTCAACGAAAGCTTCCGCAATAACATAGTTTATACGATACACATGACTAAATACGAAACACCAGTTTTATTTCTTTAAGCCATTGCTAGCTTCAGGCTATCGCAGTTTTTTTTTTTTGTTTCACAAAAGCGGACATTACCTTTAATCAACAATATTAGTATCAAAATAGAGACTCTTTCCTGTAGGTAACACAACTATAAACGGTATCTATTATGCTTGGAATACACTTCGGGTTGGTATTAACTTATCATATTGGTCATTGGATGTGGTGGAGCAGCTGTCTCGATATTCTTCAGCGCATATTATATTCTCGTTTGCGTTTGTTAGCGTTTAAATGCCGTTACGCATTCGAACATTCGCATTCGTGCCTTAAGTGGATTTGAAAGGGATAAGGTGTGTTATTGTCAGTAAATCTTAACACTGTCGCGCTCCTTATTCTCAGGGAAACTAAGAACTATACGGTGCTCACTCAATTCAAAGAAGACGAGAGAAACAAATCGACTTTTTGTTCGGTTCGATCGAAAGTAGTGGTAGAAGAATTGAAATTTAACTTCTGATGCAAATCAGTGAAGTGAAAATACACCTGATTGATGAACTGGACTGTCTTCTTGCAGTAGAGGAATGCCTGGAACGAGAGTGAAAAGGAGGTGATCTAATAATAAATCTCTTGATTACAATTGTGAAACAATAATTTTTGAGGAATAACAGAAGAGAGAAAACGGCATATTTGGTTTGAGCAATTGTTCTTGGATAATTTGAGCTACGTGCCCCCTAAGGAATGACTCGATTTTAGCCATGAAACGCACAATATTGACCAATTATCGAAAACGTTCAATCAGATAATGTTGTAGAAGCTAAACTATAATTTTAAAACAAAATTTTGGTCTAATACGTGTTTTTTTAAATGTGGTAAATCGAGCTAAAAATGCGTACACGTACGGGCGAAAAATGCGCTGCTAAATCAAGACCAACAATTGAAAAGGCCTCATCAACATTGTGTAAACAAACACGTTTCCGTCGACTTGAGGCCTCCTGAGCTCCACCAACGCATCTCACCACCATTAACAGAAAGCTTGATGTTTGCGCTTTCTGTTAGGTAGTGGTGGTTAGGTGTGTGGGTGGAGCTCAGATGGCCCTAATGTCGAATTCGTTTATTCCCGACGATACACACCGTCATAACTCATAAGTATAGACTCAGAAAAAGCATTGCAACACCCTTACTCGCCTCAATATCTCTGCAACCAAAACACCTACAAAATGCCTCCCTCAGAAAAGTTGTTGCTTTGGGGATTCTGAACAACTTTGCTAAAGAAAGACATCATCTTTGTAAATTCTCAGGTTTTAGAGATATCGAGGTGAGTCAGGGTGATGCAATATTGTTGCAATACTTTTTCTGAGTCTTTACTTATGTATATCACAGAATCCAAATGAGCTAGATGCTAGAATGATGTCATCTTGTGCAGAATTGTTCAGCAAGCTAAAAACTATCTGACAACTGAATCCTTGGTTTGTAATCCATGGGCTACGTGGCATCTAGTGTAGAAAAAAGGTTCGAACACATATAGCTCGTAGATCTAATGATGAGCTACAAGAACGACGTTTCCAGCAAAGTTGTTCAGCAATCCCAGAACTATCTGGCAACCTTGGTTTGATTTTTTTTACAAAACAGTTCCACCGTCAAAAACGTTCTACTACATCTAGGAATTCTGATAAAGCTATAATGACGCCTTACGCAAAGATGTTCAGTAAGCTTATGTCTCACTGGTGATTGAGTCCCTTATTCAAAAGTTATCCGCTAGGTGGCACCTCCAATAGAAGATCAAACACGTGTATCTCGAAACCCTGAATAAGCTACAAGTATGCCGCAAGCAGGTTATTCATTCTCTGGCAACGAAAACTTTGGAACAAGATTTGTCCGTTAAGCGACACCAGTGCACTAAAAAGCCAGGTTCGTAATCTAGCGGGACAAAATTAATTACTCAGAAAAGAAGCATTTCCGGCATATGGTGTCTTCGACAAAGTTTTTTGAAATGATCAGGGGCATAATTACCTAGAAAGTAGAAGTTCGCAACTTACCCGCATAGGTGGCGGTACCATCTAACTTTTTAGTTTCACATCCTAAAGACTTTAATTTTGAAATGACTCCCAAATTGTAGGCTGTTGAATTTTGACGTTTAAGAAAAAGTTGATTATTTTGTCAAAATGAACAACTTTGCCGAAGACGCAAAACTAAAAAGTTAGATGGTGGTGTCATCTATGCGGATAAGTTGCGAACTACTACATTCTTGGCAATTTATGGGTAAATCCCTTGGGGAATTGCGGGAGACATCTCTGGTGAAATTCTTCCCCGAAAAACTTCGCGAAATTTTAAGAGAAATGTATGGATAAACCCTTGGAGAGAAAATGTCTGTAGGAATCTGATGATCCCTATGTGCACTTCAGATCTGTTGTAAGTAAGCGGGAGCTCCAGAAAATACGACTTGTCTTGCCACTGTTGACGGTAATGTGTGATGGAAGAGGCGACCGTTTTACAGTGCCTACTAGATTGCCTGATATGTATTTCACAGACTCGATGATATCGAACTTTGCAGTTTTACTATGCGTTATCACTATCACACACCCTACATATATCCATGGAGCGTTTTGGAAAACCCTGAAAACTCTAGTAAAATTCTGAACGATATTTTGCAAAAACCCCTGGCAGAATTTCTTGAAGGATTCCTGTATAAGTGCTCAAACAATTCCTTTTAGAGACCCCTATTCAAATTCCTAAGGGAATACGTGGTGGGGTCCCTGAGGAGAAAATTCTAAAGTCATTCCTGGATGAATCCCTGTTGTCATTTCTAGAGGAATCTCTGGTGAAATTCTTGGAAGAATCCCCTTAACAGTTCCTGGAGAACTTCTGGATAGATATTTGATGGTGTGGGATTCCTGGAAGAACCCCTGGCTAAGCCTCTAAAAAAATGTGTTTCTATAAGTACATGAGGCTGCCAAAATGTTAAAAATAAACAACTTTTTTCTCTCAGAAAAGTTCAATAAGCTGAAAAGTTACATCAAAAGTTATCTGATAAACTTTCAAAGATTCATTTGGTTCGATTCACTGGTTTCGAAGACATGTCAGTTCAAAAATTAGCTGTCTAAAAACGAAGACCACATTATCAAGAAGACTTGCATCACTGCAGAAAATCGGGAGTCACTGCTAGCAATGCCACCCCGGATGAAGGTGGCACTATCCATTATAATGTGTGTATATTTTCATACTCGCACCAATACACTCTTACACTTTTACACATAGGTACCACCTTAGCTCACCAAGCGGCGGTGACGCTTGCTGTTTGTATGGGGAAGTAACACAGTTGCATGACTTCTTGATAAAGTAGTATTCACTAAAAAATAGTATTTTACGTATTTTTAACAGTCAACATTTTAGAATTTTTATAGCCTGTAGAACTTTTTTGCGAGCGAAAACAAAAAGGTGGCTACTTATCCCAAACATTTTGGCCATCCGTGTACTGCCGTGAATCGCAAGTCAGTTCCATCTTTCTTCGAATGATCTTTCAGCTGCGTTAAAAAATATATAGTTTGTTCAGTATAATTGAAAAACAACACCAAGTCAGATTGTCCCATAATGAAATGTAATCGCAAGTCAGTCCCATTACGAATTTGTGCATCCTCCAGTACAAAACCTAACACTGTTTTAGCCAGTTTTATATTTTTCACTGCTATGTTTTCACGTTTGAGACAATTTCTGAAAGTTCCATGATGATCGCAGAAGTTTTCAATTAATGGCGATTAATTGAAATTTCACATAGAAATCGAACTTGAAAACTCCATTTTCTCAATGCCTACTTTTTACAGATGGGACTGACTTGCGATTCACGGCAGTACACGTGTTAGAACTTTCTTGACACTAGGCGCCACCTATCGGTTAAATCTTGAACCTGAATATGTAGTTATTGTCAGATTCCAACGAACAATGATAGCTGAATAGCAGCTTATCCAGCCAATCTTATAGCTTAGTAGCTTATACATATGAACAGATTATCCAGCTAAAATGTTTTAAACCAAGCTAAACAGTGACTTAAATATCTGCAAAGAAAATCAATAATATTTTTTGGGATAGTTCTTAGCTTGTTGAACAACTTTGCCGAAGAAGGCATCAATCTATCTCATCAGGATTCTGAGATATAGTAGTTTGAACATTTTTACTCTGGCGCCGACTACACTAGTCGACAAAATTGAAACTTTTTTCACGCACTTTGACCATTTGTTCCATTTCCAATGGAATTTGGCCCGCTGAATCCGAATTTGACTTCAGAATCCCTGTAACACGTACAGTTTTTGAGAAAAATAGGGTTTTATTCATAAAGTTTCATATTTTCAAAGAAAATTTAATATTGTCTTTAAAATTTTAAATTTTTCACCTGCTCATTAGCTAGCGGGCAAATCTCGTGCCAAGCTTGCTCTTGTCAGATAGTTTTTAGTTTGCTGAACAACTTTGCTGAAAACGTCACACTTATGGCTTATTAGACGTTCGACATGTACATCTTCTTGCTCATTTTTTTGTATGCTAGGATAGGATATGACTGTGACACTTGCAAAAGCTCTTATCTAATTTCATAGCTAACTGTCATGTTTTTCCGCTTTGCTAAGATTATTGATCCCCAAACTGATCCCTTTCAGGCTAACTGTCATCTTGCGGTATCCTAGTGATTCAGTCAAAATCACGAGACGCTGCTTGTTGAGTAAAGTATGATATATGTCGACTTTTGTCGAGATTACTGCCCCCACTCGCATAACAGTCCCGTTTCCAAAAAAGCAGGAATTGAGAAAACGGCATTTGACGTTTAAAAACTTGTTTTCATATACTTTTTCGAAAAATCATCATAATTTGGCAAATGTTTTGATGTTTTTTAGACTTTCACAGATCATTTTGCACCTGAATACAAAACTGCGAAAATATTACGATCACTACAAAACTGTTCAGTTTTGTATTACAGTTGACTCTCTACATCTCGATATTGAAGGGACCATCGAGATAGAGAGAGATCGATTTCAAGAATCAATAGGATAGATCGGTGAAGTACTAGATTTGTAGTAATGAGCTGAATTTTAGTATGGTGAGAAGGTCAATTCTCCGTTTCTGCAATGAAATGGTGCAAAATGCGTGGGTATTATGATTCCTTGCCTAATTTGATGCTGTTTGAGCAAAACTTTGGGCAACAGTGTTTTTGTTTTCTCCATTTCTTGCAACATAAACAACATAGTTATCCAAACTTTTGCTCAAACAGCATCAAATTAGGCAAGGAATCATAATACCCACGCTTTTTGCACCATTTCATTGCAGAAACGGGGAAATGACCTTCTCACCATACTAAAATTCAGCTCATTACTACAAATCTAGTACTACACCGAACGTGCCCCATTAGTAATGCAAACTAGATTGAAAAATCGTCCGTAACTAGGAAAAACTGTCAACAAACAGATGTCACTTCGCCTTCCCAGAATGTTTTGCACTTAAAAAAACGAGATCTAGCAACCTGTAAAAACGGGCATATTGACATATGGAGAGAAAATCTCGAATAAAAACGAACGAGATCGCATCGAGATAGAGAGACATCGAGATAAGGAGATATCGACATGTAGAAAGGTAAAATGTATGCAGATTGAAGAGACCGACCAAACTATCGAGATAGGGAGAGATATCGAGATGTAGAACATCGACATGTGGAGAGTCGACTGTACATGATATGTACAAAAATCCATGATGGGACTGTTATGCGGGTACTTTCAATATGGGACGCTCATGATTTGGTAGTTTTTAAACATTGAAAAAAAAAATCGCAATTTTTATCATAGTTTATGGAAGTACATCGAAAATGATGAAAAGTCAAATGAGACTGTTATGCGAGTGGGGGCAGATTAGTCCTACAAGAAAGTCAACGAAAAACTGCTCTAGCTCTATCATGAATAGAGTAAGGTGGGGCAAAATTTCGACCTTAGTTGATAATTCGACCTATTTCAAAATATCGAAGCAGATAAAAATAAATAAATACCGTGTGGTGATTCTACCATCCATGAGCTAAAATTTTGCTGAACAAAGTTACGCCAAATGTCTTTTCAATTTTTAGTTACAACACTTTTTGTATGTGTGTGTTTTATTCGAACTCTTGCCCCACCACTGGGGCAAAAGTTCGAATCTGGTGTTTGTGGAATTTCGCTAACCGTAGCACACTATTTTGACACTTTGGTAATAGAAATACCTTAAACAACTTAATATTTGATGTTAGAACTGGAATACACTTTAAAATTCGATTTGGATTTTACCCAAATCAGGGTTAAATTTACTACACCAAAAATTAGTAGTTTTCCGCCAAATTCAGATAAAACAACATTTTTTTTCAACTTTTATCGAATTTTCTCACTAATTCCATCACTCTTAGAGATAATATGTACATTTTGCAGAATTATAGGTTTCTACCTAAAGTTGCCACATGACTCGAACTTTTGCCCCACAATTCGAACTTTTGCCCCACTATGTGTAAAATACGATTTCCAAACCTTTTTTGCCAAAAGTTATACATGCTAGAGCATCTTCAAAATATACCTAGTTACGCCCCAAAATAAAATATCGAATTCGCCTTCATTAAAATTTCATTCCATGCGTTGGAAGGGCCATTGCATGTTACAATTTTTTGATCAAAAACCAACATTTTGTCATAACTTCTCGAAATATTGATCAATTTTCATAATTTTTGGAGTGAAAGACTCTTTCTCAAAAAGGGTTCGAACAACCTTGACACCCGAAAGAAATAATTTGAATTGAGCTCAAAAACTTCAAAAGAAACTCTTACCCCACTCGAACTTTTGCCCCACTTTACTCTATCAATTGGCATTTGCAAAGATAGTCGATGGCGTTGACCTTAAATATTTGGGTTAGAGAAATTAACCGTTGACTTGTGCTGAGATACACGCATGAACCCTGTGGAGACGTTATATTAGAAAAAAACGTATGTAAATTCTTTTCATAATACGAGATATAGTTGTTTAAAACTAACAATATAGAGAAAAAACATAATCAAAACGTAAGATTTACGCTGACCAATACTCTATATACGTACAAAAAAGAACTCAGAGAGTGAGGCATTTTTTCCAAAAAAAAAGTGTCCAGTACAGCAACAGCTCCCCATTGAAACGACAAGGATTTCCCAACTAATCGGAAAGCATTGCGTGACAATTGCTCCAGCAACTGCATGAAATCCTTGTTGTTTCGGCAATCGCTTGATCGATGACGGTGGAGGCGCTGCATCTGTTTCAATTTTTCTGAACAAATTTCTTGATTTTTTTTTAACTCGGAACAAAATTTGAACTATCTTTAAATTCTCTTTGGAAAAAGTGTCTCATTCACTGAGTCTGCCGTTTACAAATTAACGGAAGAAGCAAGATAACAAGAACGGTCCTTACGTGATGGATCTCAGAGAGCCATAACCGAGTCGCCGCCTCCACCGCCATCACCAGAGTTGGCTTTAGCTTTACTGTTGGCACCGCCATTAGCAGACAGCTCATCCTTGTTAGCACAACCGACGAAACGCATTCGCGCGTCATCGCCGATGTGGATCGTTTTCTGGCAGAATATCAAAGTTAAGCAGGACACTGCAAACAAGATGGTTGGTACGAAGAATCCAATCATGAACTGTTTGTACGAAGTCTCCATGTCGAAGCGGGCCACCACCATATCCGGTTTGTTCGTTGAATAGAAGCATGGGAATCGCGCCCGAGCATTATGATCGGTGCCGTCCTTGCCGTACTCTTTGAGGAAGTCTTTGCACTCATCCTGAAGTGTGTTGACGCAGCCTTCCAAATTGATCATTAGCTTGGATTCGTTGGATATGGTCAAGTCTTGTTCCAATGGAGCAATAGTTTTAATTGGCGTGGATACAGCATAATGTAGGTAGCTTAGATAGGTGAAGTTGGTAAGATCTGTAAGTTCATCCTTCTCCAGCAAAGACCCATTAACGCAATCCGTAGCCTGGATGCCATTGCTTGTATTTTGAATGGTGTAACAGGAAGCCATTATTACTTTGTTGTCCCCTTCATTCCACACTTCGGCATTCGTTACGGAGTCAATCGCATTTGAACATTGCGAAAGATAAACTTTATCTCCACTCAATAGTATCATATTCTTATTCCTAGTCGGAATATCCACACAACGGCGGTCGCAATTGTATGGAGTTCTTATCTTTCGACATGTTCCGCGATTGCATGAGAATAGTCCATTTATGTCGATGCAAGTAATTTTGCCTCTTCGCCCTGAGCATTTCAATGGACTATCCGTATTCTTGAACACGCATTCAAACGCATCCGTAATGTTTATGCACATTCCAGTAGTACAATTGAATGTTCCCGTAAGGTTCTTGCACTCATCCGCTATGCACCGGGCCTTCTTCGCATTCTCTTGATCTATCCCATAGCACGTTTTATTGGCGGAATTGGTACAATTCTGGAAAGTCAAACTGCTTCCGTTGGTGCGGAGATGCACAAAGATCTGTATACAAGCACCCGAAGTCTTGCTGAGACACCATTCTCCGCAGGAACCCCATTCGCATGCATCCTTGTTCAGGGCTTTGGTGGTCGTACACATCACCGGGGTCTCATCGATGCCACTTTTCATCACGCGTGACGATGGCATGTAGATGGCTACCGTAAGATAAACGATGGCTACCGTGCTCAACACGAAGGTTAGCTGACAAACACATATCACGCCACATATCTGAGAGTTTTGCGGTGGAATGATTAGGTCCTCTTCAGGGATTTGCTTCTTCTTCCCCATTATTGGCAGTTAGTTGCCAAACTGCGACGTTGATTTTGTTATACCTGTTGATTATTGTACAAGGAAAACGTTAAATTCAAAATTATGAGTTTCGAACAACAGCGAAATGTAAGATATATTGTCATTCAAATGTCCGTTTCTAGAATCACCTTCAATGTTCTAGAAAACACTCCAATATTCCACTTCTTCACAATTGAGATATTCCTTACTTCTTTCGATGGTATACTGACTGATGAGTTTTTTTTATATTACTCACTATTTTGATTGCACACTTTATCATTGTTTTTTTTTAAGTGATATTCGAGTGTGAAGGCTAATCTATTTTTTTACTGCAGCATTTACTCTTGGTTTGTGCCCTACATCTCGCCCTTCTCTTTTCCGCGTATTTGCTAACCTGAATTAGAAATTAGTGGATTCAACGGGATGTTGTAGTATTTTTTGCACTAATCTAATCAATTCATTCAATTCTCCACTGCATTTGTTTAACAACGAACGAATTTACCAATGCTATTTCTTTCGCTTTGTAATCTACCCAGAAAATTAACGACGACATATATTTGGGATCAGTATCCACCATCTCTCTCACTCGTATGTCGTCATTGAGAAAATTATCCATGATGAAAAATCAATTTTTCCTTCAACATGCTTTGTGTTGAAAATTTTTAGAAATTCAGAATACTATGCATTCTGCGTTCACAGTTTGAAAAATATCTGCACCTAAAGTGTTACCAATCATCGGAAGCCCATTTTTGACTTACTCATCCCTAAAAACCACTTACTTTTCCGATTGTTCCAGAAAAATCACTAGATATATTCCGTAAACCGCTAACAGTATTCGATATTATCCAACTCCTGCATCAATTTCAAGACGTTTCACCATTTGATCACAGTAAATCCGTCACTTTCGATGCTAATTTAGCCATTTTTCACCTCGCACCAAATTACTGCATAGCGCTTTTTTGATCAATTTTCACTGACCGTCTGCAGCTACGTGCATACTGCTATCCTTTCCGTACGATGAATGAAATTTTCTCCGTCGCTTTTGTCCCGACTGGTGGAAAAGTCGGAAAACTGCACGGCGCCGGCGCGCGGTTTATTGTCCCAATCACAACGTGCTGTTTACCAGCAGCCACCAGCGAAGGATACAACATGTGACGGGTGATTGCTGTTTTAGGTTGCTCGTCGAAAGCTGACATTTTGTTATCCTGACAGTACGACAACCCAGTGGTTTGCGGTTTTATGGTGATTTTACTTCAATGGTATAAATAGGGTGTCTGGTTTCAAATACCTAGAACAATCATTTAACCATATGAGAAATAACACTTCTACATTCAGAACATAACAATTGAATCGAACAACTACGATACAACTGGTGTCGTGAATCGACGTTCAACTTGCATAGTTATTTTTGTAAAACATCAAAATACCATGCGTCTCCTTTGAATTGTATCGCACAAAATGTATGTGCAGTTGAGATGAATACGATAAGAGGCGTTAGGCCGTTACAAATATTTATTTCACTTTTTGTCCCACTACTCTTTGACTGGTCGAGGAGGGGGATAAAAATAATAAAGCATTTAATTCGAAAAATATTAAAAACTCATCGGATTTGTTAAAGAATTTTGAGCAAGACCCGAAATTTTGATAAATATTTTTTTATCTGCCCCCTCAAAATGCAAAATCCAGCCAAAAATTTTTGAAGGGGGGGAGACAAAAAGTCAAAATATAATTTGTATCAGCCTTATTGCATCATTAAAACATTTAGTATACAAAAAAAAACGAAAGTCTTGTGCTTCTTTTAACGACCAAAATTTATGATTAGTCTTAAATATAACTGCTGAGAATCGAGTTTACGAAATTAATGAGGCTCAATATCTTACGCTGAGGTTAACCAATTTCTGATAATGAACAGATAAAATCTAAATAAATATCTTTCGATCATCCAAATGCTGCTTGATGAAAGTCGTGTCAAACTACGTCCAAAACATTCCGTCTTCAACAACGTACGGTACCGGCGGTAACCCCGGTACAATCTAGACCGACGGTAGCAATCGGATCTTGCCTCAGCATAAGCGCAGAATCTTGAAGCTGCGTTGCCAGACAAAGGCGACCTCGATGTGGCCCCTCTAGAGGACTGCTGAAGAACAGTAAAAGTAGCCATAATGACGCAACCGAGAGCACCATCGGGTACGTGGAACGAAGTCGAAGTGCTGTACGAAGTCGAAGTGGTTCGACGAAGATTTCATAGCGTTTTTTAAGAGAAGAACGTATCGCGGATAATAATGCTACAGCAAGGAACCCGGTAGAACGTGGAACGTTATAAACAGAAGCGAAAACAGCCGAGCGGCCTCTATCGGAAAAAAAAAACATTACGGACATGCCCGGCAGATCAGGGGTGTTCAATGTCCCTCGCTTTGCGAATCAGCTTGACTTGTACAAGCTGTACGTCTACGTACACACAACAGCGAGCAATGGATTACTAAAATAACTAAAGTGGCCGCTATGAAATGAACAGATAGCACCACCGTAGCCTCGTTGGTTTGACATAACTCCACAGCTGTCACATGCTTAATACCCAATGGACATTGTCCATATACGGTGGCACCTCTGTTACATGCGGTGAACGCTTGAGAAGTTGGTTCCATTGATCCATCATGTCTCATAAGCCCGTGCACAAGGGAGGGGTTTTGGGGGTTAAACCCTTCCCATTACCGGTCTTCCTTACACTAAAGTACTACAATAACGTTACTTGAAGCAGAATTGGCGGCTATACACTACTACGCATTAGAGCGAATCGCCTTTTTTCCCTTTGATCTATCAGCTCAATTGAGGCTATCCGTTCAATGAGGCCGGTGGAGCACTCCCCGTATTTCCTGAGCGAAATTCGATCAATTTTGAGTGCTTTATCGTATGGCAGCATCCATTTATTACGTAACGCTAAAATCGACATTTTTCAATCCCCCTCCCCCCTCCGTAACGCATTTTTGTATGAAAACCCAAAATTTTTTGTATGGGCCGTAACGCTTGGCCAACTCCCCCCCCCCCCTCCCCCTAGAGCGTTACGTAATTTGTTGACGGCGCCTATCAAGCATATAACATCACCTTGGTTTGGGTCCCTTCGCATTGCTCGAACCCGGGCAATGAGAAAGCGGACTCACTCGCCAAGGTGGGCGCTATGGAAGGCGACATTTATGACCGTCATATCGTCTTCAATGATTTTTTTTCGATTGCTCGTCAGCATGCCTTGGTCAGTTGGCAACAAAAATGGGATGCAGGAGAGTTGGACAGGTGGGTACATTCAATTCTCCCACAGGTATCGAAGACGGCGTGGTTCAAGTGGTTGGACATGGGTCGAGATTTTATCAAGATATTGTGTCGACTTATGTCCAATCCCTACTCTCTGGGCTCACACTTCTGTCGAATAGGGTTTACTCACAGATAGCAATTGCTGTAGCTCTGGTGTAGGCTATCAAGATATCAACCATGTTGTGTGGCAATGCCCTGAATATGGTATTGCCAGATCCGATTTATGTGCATCCCTCAGGGCCCGAGGGAAACCAGAAAAGGAAGACATTAGAGATGTGTTGAATAGACTACATCTTGAGTACATGAAGATTGTGTACGACTTCTTGAAACAAGCAGAAGTCTTCTTTTGGTATCCCTGTCCTGTTGTTCCACTTGTTCACCTCGTGTCTTTGTTTGATACCCCAGTCTTGTTGCTCCGCTTGTCCACCTCGTGTCCCTTCGAAAATCGTCTGTTTGTATCGTTACAGGTTGTTTGTCCACTCTACGTTTGACCAGCAGCAATACGCTACACCATGCTGTCATGTGTCAAGCCCCCATTACCCTATCCTTTCTTCACATATTTTTGTTCCCCCTAACCTCGACCAAACCGCGAGCTTTACGGTTCTCCAAAACTAACATAGTTTATAAGTCAAAAACATGAATTTGTTGAAAAAAAAATAAATAACTGAATTCGGCTCCGTTAGTAAAAAAAAATGGGTTAATTAGCACAGTACAAGCAGGGGAATCGATTAACGAGGCTTGTTCGTTATGTTGCTGAAATCGTGAAGCACGCAGAACTCCGAGATCTCAAGGAAGTCAACATTACGGAGATCCTCGACATCCATGTACAGCGGTTGAGTGCTCTTGCGAAACGATTGTGGTCCGACATTGATTGTGGTTTACGACAAATGGATGAAGCGGGTAACTCTCATCGACATCGCTGTACCATTAGACCATAATGTCCAATCAACGTTCTCCGGCAAGATAACCAAGTATCACGACCTAGCGGAGGAGTTGAAGCAGATGTGGAACCTGGAGGTCGTTCGTATAGTTCCGGTTGTCCTCTCGGCAATCGGAGTTGTCCCTAAGGTCCCTAGACGAGCTGGAATTGAAGAAGGACCTGAACAGGATCCTGAAAGCTATGATTCTTGGAACCTGTAGTATAGTTAGGCAATTCCTGAATCATTACAACTGACAGTACACCCGGAGCAGACTCATTAGGATATAGGCAAAACCGGCTAATGAGTTCCACAGAGCCTAGTTCCCTTTGGCATTCCGATTGTCCGGGGTAAGTGAAGTTTCCTGCAATTTTTACTGAGAAGTGTCAAAACTCTAAAATAATAACTTTAATAATAATAATATTTAATTGAACGCATTCGGTACCCTCTCACTACAAGCGTCACGTAATCTACGAACGCTTCCAATGATATGTTTAATTGTTTATTCTGCAGAGACTCGGAGTTTGTCTAAGGATTCTTGTCGACAATGCTTCTGGGATTTATAAATTGATTCTTTCCGGGATTCTTTCAAATGTTCTCCTGTGCGTTACATAGAAAGCCTGCTTCTCCGTTTTTAACTAAAACCTTCCTCTACCAATGATAATATTCCGTGTGTTTATCGTGTGGCAGGCACAAAGATTCACTATATGCTTAATGAAGTCATGAAAATGTACACTACGAAAATTTCGCACCACGAACCCGAGATTCGCACTCGTCACCCTTAGCATGGTTTTGCTTTTTTAATACCCGCGCGTTTGCCGCTTCGTGGCCTTCTTTCAGATATGTTGAGATTTTTCAGGTATTTCTCGCTAGATTTTTTTTTTTTTTTCAATGGTTCCTCCAGGCATTTTTCCATGATTTTTTTCTAGAGATTTTTTCTAGAATTTCCCTAGAGATGAACCAGCCAAGAACTGTGCTGAAAATCTCTTTAATAAAGATAATTAAATTAATTAGAATTTCCCTGAAATTTATTTCATTTTAAATCCTTCCAAAACTTATGTCGAGATCCTCCCGAGGTTTTTTTTCTGAGGATTCTCACCATTTTTAGGAATTTTCTGTTGGTAATTTTTTCAAGGATCTCTTCCCAGATTTCTATAGGCATACCTACATGTTTTCTTCCTGCTTTTTGCCAGAAATATTTCATGAACCCATTAAATAACACAGCGCAACAAAAATTAACTGTTGGTCTGTCTAAAGAGCAAACTTATGTGTCTCTGGCAGTTTTTGGGCTGCTGAATCCGAATCCGGAAGAACGAGATCGCGAAGCGATGGAAGAGCTGTACCGCACTAAGGACACACGAAAGTTCTACGAGAAGCTGAACCGCTTGCGCTGAGCCTTCGTGCCACAAGCCGACATGTGCCGAGATAATTACGGGAATATTCTCACGAACGAGCGTGAGGTGGTCGAGAGGTGGCGGCAGCATTACGATGAGCACCTCAATGGCGACGTTGCAAGTACCGAAGGTGGCGTGGTAACAGATTTAGGAGTATGTGCACAGGACGAAAGACTTCCGGCACTTCCGGCCTTTGACCTCCAAGAGATTGAGGAGGAGGTTGGCCGGTTGAAAAACAACATACCGCTGGGGCAGATCAACTACCAAGCGAGCTTCTAAAATACGATGGAGAGGCACTGGTGAGAGCACTACACTGGGTCATTACCAAGATTCGGGAGGAGGAAGTATTACCGGAGGAATGGATGGTAGGTATCATGTGTCCCATCTACAAAAAGGGCGACAAGTTGGATTGCGAGAACTATCGCGCGATCACACTACTGAGCGCTGCACACAAGGTACTCTCCCAAATTTTATGCCACCGTCTATCACCGATTACGAGAGAGTTCGTGGGGCAATACACATCTAAATCAACGGCTAATGAAAAATATTTCGTTTTACAAAATCAAATTTGATAGTTTTAAGCGATTGATGTTAGGTATGATATTACCCATACAAGTCACCCTTCAAATGTCGCATGCAAGTTTACTTACTAACATAAAATGTTGTGGTACTCTTAGTAGTTCAGAATTAAGTGCTTCTCAACATTGAAGAACATTGTAACGTTTTGACGTTTTTTATCTTTTTAAGTAAAATAAAGTTTGAATTCAATTGGATAAATTTGGATAAATCTGTTTTTTTTATATATATTTTAGATTTATAATTCAAAGTTCGTTTCTTAAATTTATTACTATTTTAGTTAATTTGTAGCTTTTGACGTTTTTATCTTTTCAAGTAAAATCTTATTTGAATTGGATTCGTTGAATTTGACTTTGGATTTGAACCGTTTCATCTAGTAGAGATTATCCGTTTCATGTAAGGTTTGTGTCTAGGCTAAGCTAATGACGATTCATGTTACGTATCTTATAGGGTTTTTTCGATGGCGCAAAATAGATTTGCAGCCATGTGCGAGTTGAATTTGGCGCACTTGAAAATAATTGTTTGTACATTCAATAGACGACTGCTTCAATAGCAGGAAATTTACTTGACTAGAGAAATTGACTTGACTCCATCACTTTATAGTTAAGTCGGCTGGAGAGCAGAAGTGAGCTTCGGCGACCTTCTCCCAGTTTGTAGTTTTTCAAGGTGTGTAGTGATTATTAGAGTTATAGCTTAGTAAATCAGTGTAGTTTAAAGTGAATTTGAATTTATTTGTCTTTGTTTTTCGTTTAGTAGTTATTTAAATTGTGGATTTAGTCGCCAGGGGCAGACACTCTGTTCCCTGAGCATTTGTTTGTTTTTCAAAAGGTAATTATTGAAAGTGAATTCGTTTAGTGTATATTGTTTTCAATTTGTGTTCCCTCTTTGGACCTCAGCGTCCAAAGACGCTTTTTATTTTGGGCTTTAAGCCATTTCCGCTGCTACTCGCCCGCCAAAACTGGCAGCCAAACGGAGCAGGGATCATATCCGGCCTACCCGCGTACGGTTTAAGTACGATCGGGCAGAGTACCGGACCGCCGACACTCCCCCTCCGCATCTATAGATCGGCGAACGTAAAGGAGAGCGCGACGTCGACGATTGGCCAGGAGAAAGCACCGTCGAAACAAAACCTGCGCAGGTACGTCAATCATGGCCATGATACACACACACAACACACACACACACACACACACACACACACACACACACACACACACACACACACACACACACACACACACACACACACACACACACACACACACACACACACACACACACACACACACACACACACACTTGACGAGCATTATGTGAAAATAATATACGTTTAAACGAATTCTTTTGTTTGTTGTTCTTGTTTTATTGTTTTGATTCTTTGAATTAGTTAGTTACTTTCAATAAATTCATTTCAAACTCTTTTAATTATTCGCGTGTAGTAGTTTATTCATTTTCTAGTCCCTTTTATGTAAATTCCCGTTATTGTTTCAGTTTATACGTTCTATGTATTAGTTTTTAGTGCGTTTGGTGATTTAAGTCGAGTCACGGCCGTTCGAGAAGCCCTTGAGAGTAGAGTCGTCTTATAGTCGGGCAAACCTTAAAATGAACCGGTGGTCTCTCGTTCGCGAGAGTGGCGCTAAAGCCACCGCGTTTAGATTCTCTGTGCATATTCGACGAACGGTTACAACATTTCATTGATCTATATGAAAACAATGAAAAGTTGACATTGTGATCTTCGGATAAATGGTTCTCATCATAATTTCACATTATTGAAAAAAAAGTTCAAAAATTTTGAAGAAACTTTCCCGAAGATATAGATAAAACCAATAGTTTAGGCGTGAATATTTTCTTCCGTTTCAATACGGCTCACGGATCATTGTACACTGTCATCGCCAGGAAACATTGGAAGTCATCTAGTCTACCGCAGTGTTCTTTGTGCACTCCCACTGTTATTAACTGTCCGTTAGCCCCTGGCCGAATAACTATTCCAATGCCCGACGTAGAAGAGTTCCATTACGAAATGTTCTTGGACTGACTGTTGACTCACCACGGTCTTACTATTTATCAATCAGCGTGTGACATATTACACCTTGTGGTTACTAATCGGAGTGTGTTCACCGCCGGTACAGACGTTGTGAAATGTTATTCTTAACCAGTTGAGAAAGTCGCTATTAGTACTTTATGGCTGTTCACATAACCTAGCTTATTATGGTCACTAAAGCCGGCTTGTTAGGATGTAAGACATCCTAGCAATTACGGTTGGTGTAACGTAGCGTCGTGTAAGGAGGTTCCTGAATGTGCACCCAAAAATGTTTAGCATTCGTTCTAATCACCGTTCATCATTAATCGCAATCTTGAAGCCGTGGAGACGCATTATCATTTACTTGCCTAATAACTGCCGACTGCTCGAAACCAACATCCAAACAAGATAACTGATCGAATCACCCCCATACGGAGAATCTCGCTCTTTCTCTGCCACCGTGCGGAGGCTCGCCGGAGTGCGAGAGCCACCAGGAAATTTTCATAGCCTCGGTGTCGTCACTGAAGAAACCTGCTGTTCAGTTCGCCAGGACATTTTATTGTGATAATATCCGTGTAATCAATGTATAGATGATTTAGTTTTCTCTTTTTCTTTGTACATATAAAACCATAACGAGTGATAACATTTCCTAGTGTGACGGACTAGAGTGTCAATTTGTGCATTGCAACCCACATGAAAATCGCCCGATTATCCATCCCATCGGACCGTTTTTTTCTTCTTTGTCAAGTGAAAATCCGTAAAATAGATTTCCCAGACCCCAGCAGACTTTCCGTCTCGGTTTCTCTTAACGGCGAGGAAGAACGGAGAGAATAACAAGAAGAAGGTAGAACAAAGATGTGTTTTTTCATGGCTGGCAAGTGCTGTGAAGTCAAATGTGGGTGACTTTTTCCTCCGGAGGTGCTGGTGAACATTATCCTTTAACCGTAGAAAAGTCCTCGGGTTTTGTCGATACGAGCATCGAGTCAATAGTTGGAACAATCTGTGCACGTAGGACGAATAATGGACGCAAGGAAAAGTCATTCTGCACTATTTCCGCACTACCAGCAGCAGTAGGGGCAGCACCAGGCAAGACAGTTGTGTGGGAAATCAATGCGATGCATTGGATTTGAAAGTGCTTTGGTTAGAGTTTATCGGTGTTGTTTCATGTTAAAGCGCCATTTTGACGTTTTAAAAATGCATGCATAAATTCTGCTCCCGAGCAGCCAGTGCGACATGGGTTCTGAACCTATAATCATCACGAACGAGCCATGGTGAAAATGTGAAACGATGCACAAATGGAATAACCAGCCTGGAAAAGCAGGAAAGCAAATTCAAGGAGTCACACACAAGGGCTTCGATTTTCTCTCTGCTATAGTAGCAGCAGCAGCAGCAGCAGTAGCAAACGTTGCGTGCCGTCGTGGTGAAACCAGTTGAAGGAAAAAAGGAGGCCGCCTCACAAGTGTAAAAGTATTAAGCCTTCGTGTGACTGGATATAACAGGAAAAGCAACGTCGCGACACTGTCTGTATGGTGTTTGGGAGGAAAATGAACGAAGTGCGGAAGAAAATGGTGCAACGTTGATTGGTTCACCGTGTTTAGTGAGATAATTGACCGCCAGTAAAACAAATATTGATGAATCAATTACAAACGGTGAAGATCGAAGAAACAAATACTGGTTAAATTCGAATATTTCGCTGCGGAATACAGTGCGCACAGTTCTATAAATTGTTCGTCGAATATCATTTCTATTCATTTTGATCAATAAGTATTGTTGTGTTCTGCCGTGTGTGTCAGATGGTGGGGAAATAAATGAAATTATTTATAATTCAAAATCAGTGAAAGACATGCAATAGTTATGTAAAGAGGAAAAATAGTTTGAGCACCGACGAACCAACCATCCAACTACTCGACACTGCTGATGGAGAAGCGAGAGAATGAGAGTGACTACAATGCCATATGAATGTAAAATGTTGTACATAGATGTGGTGCCAACAAACCTAGTGTGGTAGCTAGTGGCAATTTACTGCAAAAAAGTGAAGAAATATAAACAGTCTGATGAAGAAGGAATAATATTTCTGCCAGTCGGACTGAACTTGTCGTTAATATTGCATTTTTGCTTCACCAATACGAACGCAGATCTTCGACGCAGGACTTCTGCCGCCGGATCAGTAGATACACGCAATAGCATCGCGTATAGGATATCGTACCACCATCCTTCGAACCTGCTTGATGATTGCCGTTACTGAGTATCTGATAATCGGAGGAAAGTCCCGTCTTTGGCTTTTTGTCTGAGTCAGATGTCTATCAAAACCGTCTGTATGAAGTTCCTCAAGCAATGGTTGAACTACTAGGAGTGGGGAGCCCATGGCGCCCCCATGTGATTAAACAATCAAACTGATTAATGTTTCATGGTTTTATTCCCTTGAATACATACCCTCCATACACATTCGAATACGTTGCTTTCAAAAACATCGGGTCAAATCCGTAGAAACTAAAACGGAAATATCATATCAATACCCATAAGGAGCGAAAGGTCTTGCTGCAATGCGAAGGTGTGCGTGTGGTACTCCGTTGTTCTACATTCATTTCAAATGTCAACTCGCTACGGATACGCTGCGGAATTATTGAATAGCTCCAGAAAAATATCATCGTCATTGTGAAAAACACACAACGGTAGTAAAAAGTGGCGAGAAGGGAAAGCCGCCTCTGGTCAACCGACCTCCATTCGATTCAGAACTTTCCATTGAGACTGCTCACTGCATTCCTCGCGAGGAGGAACCTTGCCGCCGCAGCTCCATTCGAACACATCCAGATTAGTGAACATCATCGACTAATCTCCGCGAGGATATGGATGAGGAAATCGTACCACGTACATTTCGCGAGAAAGCATTATTTTACACGACTGCCTTTTTTATCTTGCTCGCAACCTTTAGCCTTTTCGCGTTTTTGTTCTTGGTGCCGTTTGTGATCGAACCTGCTTTCACTACGATTTTCATGCAATTCGATGAGTCACCTGCGTTTTGTGTCACCGTCGATAACGAGCATCTGTATGGCGCGAAAAATTGCAGCTGGGCCTCGTGCCGAGAAGGCTGCACCAAGGACATCTACGAATGTCAGCAAATTCGCGTTAATTACAAAACTAGCGCACAGCTAGCAGCAGAAGCGGCTGCTGCAGAGGAGGCCACCATCGATGGTACATCCACGACGTCCACGGTTGCTTCCAAAGCAGCCACAGCAACAGCTACAAAAAACACTGGTGATAGTAGTGTTAGTATTGATAATAGCAAGAGTAGTCTAAAAAATAACTTGGATAGCTTAAGTGGCAATAGTCAAACAAATAAACCAATTTCTATCGCCGATAGAGCTTCGTCCTCCAGTCTATACGGTAGAAGCAGGTTCGAATCTGCCCTGAACCGTTTCGAGCGGGCAGTTCGCGCAGACTATGAGTACAGCGATATGCTGGTGGATGACAGAGTCAACGGTTTCGGTGACCATAAGAATGGTCTCGTTAGTTCCATCATTGGCGAAGACAACACCTTGATGGAGTATCCAGATGATATGACTGAGATGAACGGCAACGAATCCGAGTGGTTCTTCACCGGCGCACGTTTATTTCCCAATGTGAAAGGTTGCGGGTATCCTCCAATTCTGAATTGCACGATATGGACCAAAAAGTATTGGAAAATTGGAACCAACTTCACCTGTTTCTATTCACGAGTGGATCCCGGTTTGGTAATCAGCGATCTAGATATGTGGCAGAACACCCTGAACTTGGTGTACGCCATGGCAATTCCCATTCCATCGTTCATCATCTCCGTGATATATTTGGCATTTGCTTATTTTGTGATTTTCAACGAAGATGAGGAAGCCGCTCTACTAGATAAGAACGGCGAGGAAGAGGAGGGTATAGAGGACGAAATGGACGAAACCGACGAAGGAAACGATAACAAAATTAACGAGAGCGAGGCGGAGATCACGGCTAATCACATCAACGAAAACAACGCGGCAGACGACGGTCATCTGGTCAACACAACTACGACCACCCCGATTCAGCAACTACCGAACGGAACGGCCAACTCGATTAACAATGTGAACAACACAAACACTAACACGACCGCCACTACCAATACGAATGGTTCCTCGAAACCAATCACTCCGAACTCCACATCCGATTTGAACTCCTTCGGCCATCAACTGAAAGTGAAAATGGCTGATGAAATGTCGAGGGAAAGCATCGATGGAGGATTACTTTCGAACTCGGCGTCTATTCAAGGGTTAGTAGAAACATCTTACACTATAATGACACATTATATTAATTATGTTGAAGTCAATACTATAATTCACGGTTTCCCAACCTTTGTTTCGCTTTGTTGTTCTACGAAAAGCGAGCACGCAAAAACGGCTACGCTCAAAAATGTGTTCGGCCTGCACATTTTTAGTAAACATCCATGCCGCACATGACTGTGTTCGAAACACACATTTTTTTAAAATTGCTCGTACGCTCATATGAGCATGTATTTTGCAATAATTTCGACATGGCAACCTCACTGCACAATGGGTCCAGAGCCGTGTTTACGAAGACAAAAATGTTTGTGCCTAAACCTTAAGCTTTAGATACAAGGTGTTTTTGGGAAAGTTTCTTCTTATTTTTCGACCTTTTTTCTCATTATTTTGAAATTAGGGTGGTCCCTCTAGTTTCGCTGATCCAAACATCTGCTTTTTAATAGTTTTATGTACGTTCACAAAATGTTCTACAAAGTTGTAAAAGAACTTATTTGGAGCAAGTTTGCCGAAGAAACCATTATTCTATCTCTTATGGTTCCTAACTTATATTTCTTTTAAATACTCATGTTAGGGTGATCCATGAATTTCAGTTTTCCTGAAATAACTTTTAATTCGTTCGTTTCTCGTAAATACTTTGTTCCGACCACTTTTAGAACTATCAACGACGCATCTTTTTTCCAAAGAGCTCAAAGTTCTAACTCGCGTAATTAAAAAGATATTGGCATTTTTCTTCAAAAAATCACTTTTTTTCAAAAAGTCATACCTCAAAAAGGAGCAAATGGATTTTCATTCTCCCGGTTGCATTGAAAAGATTGTACTCTGTTCTATTTATGGTGAAAAAACTGCAGGTACCTTTTTTGTTTGAAGCTTTTTATTGAATTTTGAAAATACGATTTTTTTCATGGAAAAGCAGTTGTAACTTTGAAAATCGATGAGATACAAACTTGGCGTCTTCGACAAAATTGTGAGTTTTTGGCTGCTGTAAAAGTGCCCAGAACAAAGTATTGCGAAGAAATCAACACATATAATTATATTGAATAAAAACCGATTTTCATATGGAAAGCGGAACAATATTAGCAAACTCAACTAGTCTTTGTTAGATAGATCGAAGCAACCATGTCGAAAATGTTTAAATATGCTTATAATCCATAATTCGCCAATGAACTCAACTTAAAATGTGATTTTGAGCTGATTTCCATCAATTTAATTTCAATTTCATCACTTCAATGTATGGATAGTAAAAATGTCAATCACTAGTACATGTTTATGTTAACGTAAAAGCCTATTCAAGTTACATGATTTACAATATCTTATCAACATTGTGCCTAAATGATGATGACAGTATAAATAAACATTGATTCTAGAATGAAATGGATGACCATTTACCAAGCTACTTTGATCTATCTAACAAAGACGAGTTGAATTTTCTTGATATGTGTCATTTTTCATATGAAAATCTGTTTTTACTCAATATAATTTTATCTGTTGATTTTTTCGCAATACTTTGTTCTGGGCACTTTTACAGCAGCCAAAAACTCACAATTTTGTCGAAGACGCCAAGTTTGTATCTCATCGATTTTCAAAGTTACAACTGCTTTTCCATGAAAAAAATCGTATTTTCAAAATTCAATAAAAAGCTTTAAACAAAAAAGGTACCTACAGTTTTTTCACCATAAATAGAACAGAGTACGATCTTTCCAATGCAACCGGGAGAATGAAAATCCATTTGCTCCTTTTTGAGATATGACTTTTTGAAAAAAAGTGATTTTTCGAAGAAAAATGCCAATATCTTTTTAATTACGCGAGTTAGAACTTTGAGCTCTTTGGAAAAAAGATGCGTCGTTGATAGTTCTAAAAGTGGTCGGAACAAAGTATTCACGAGAAACGAACGAATTAAAAGTTATTTCAGGAAAACTGAAATTCATGGATCACCCTAACATGAATATTTTAAAAAATTATAACTTAGGAACCATGAGAGATAGAATAATGGTTTCTTCGGCAAACTTGCTCCAAATAAGTTCTTTTACAACTTTGTAGAACACTTTGTGAACGTACATAAAACTATTGAAAAGCAGATGTTTGGATCAGCGAAACTAGAGGTACCACCCTAATTTCACAATAACGAGAAAAAAGGTCAAAAAATAAGAAGAAAGTTTCCCAAAGACACCATGTATCTAAAACTTATGGTTTAGGCACAAACATTTTTGTCTTCGTAAACACGGCTCTGGACCCATTGTGCACTGGGTTTATAAACCACCTTCAAATACCGAAAAATATTGATATTTTGCAAAAATGTGAGCGTGCGAGCAATTTTAAAAATTGTGTGTTTCCAACACAGTCCCTGTGCGGCATGGGCGCTACTCAAAAATGAGAGCTTTTATTTTAGAGAGAGGTGACAACAGACTGGGGGATCGCAAAAGCCAAAGTTGGGAAGCGTTGCTATAATTATTCTACCATTTCAAAACATACCTTTTCTATATAAGACGTAACTAACTATTAACCCTAGTAGGGGTTTTTTTAGTCAATATGACCCAGATAGGCACACCGAACGTGCACTACGTCATCGTTGTGCGAAGAACCTAACTTCTTAGGAGGGTTAATACATTTTATACGAACTACCCAAAACTGAATCAATGATGGAGATGTATGGTTTTTCAAGATGATAAAAATAAATGTTAAACGAAGGATTAATTAAGGAATCACGGAAAACACTTAGGGTAGGTAATCATGAGTTGAACAGAATTACGGCTTTCCGAAGCAGCAGGACTTTTGACCGATTTTGCAACCATATGAAAGCCACGGGTATTAGCTTTTCGTAAAGTGGTAAAAAGTTTACATTTGCACCAAATTTCATTGAAAAATTCAATTATTTGTCAATAATGATTTCAATCTTAATTTGAACCATCGTAATCATAATTTGAACCAATTTTAATCTATATAGGTATGACCTAGTGGCGGCAGCAGCTTGAGCAATTCCCACAACAGCCAATTACCTGCTAAACAACTAAAAATCACATGGATCTGCTAATTCTCATAACTATTTGTCATTAGGCAGTGGAATTTTAGCTCAGAATGTGCGGAATTCTTCAGGAATTTGGGAACTAAATTTGGAATTTTTCATCGCCCAAGAGTAAACAAAGCAACCACTAACGTCTAGCACAGCCTGCAGGCTGGACAACACTGGAAGGTCGTCCCTCCCAAGTAACCAAAAGTTCCGCTTCCCATGACAAAATGCACTTTCAAGTTCCGCGAAGTTCAGATAAAGTTCCAAATGGAACTTTCTGGCTGCTTAAGAGGCTAATGATGAGCCTTGCGGGAACTTCGGTCACAAGTTCCGGCAAGGCTCATTGTTAGCCTCTTAAGCAGCCAGAAAGTTCCATTCGGAACTTTATCTGAACTTCGCGGAACTTTAAAGCTGCTTAAGATAAATAAAAGAAAATCGGGTTAAGTACGGTTCCTTTGAATTCCACTAAGAATTTGCATCCTTTGACAGATACGTATTTCGACCTCAACTGTAAGGTCGTCTTCAGTGTCTTGTACTTGACTCGACTCAAGTACAAGACACTGAAGACGACCTTACAGTTGAGGTCGAAATACGTATCTGTCAAAGGATGCAAATTCTTAGTGGGATTCAAAGGAACCGTACTTAACCCGATTTTCTTTTATTTACAGATATTCCCCTAACAAGCCCAGGTTAATCATCATCTGCTTAAGATGCTAATCGGAACTTTGTCGGAACTTCCAAGTTCATAGAAGTTCAGTTCAGTAGCATTGTGTTTTAATGAAGATAAAATTTATTTCTTTTACAGAAAACAACTATTTAGGCATACACGAATAAAAGACAAATATGAATGTATCAAATCAATGAATATTAGGCTTGAGCAAAAAAAAAATGCCACCTATCGGATTCGAACCGATAGTCGCTGCGTGAGAATCCTACGCTCTACCACTGTACTACAGTTGCGATTGAATGAACAGTTGGTAAAGTCTGACTTGAATCGATTTTCTGTCGGCAGCTAGTTTTGCACATTTGTACAGTAGTGAAGTTAGCTTGACTTTATCTAGTGTCTTCAGCAGTGCAGCGGTAAGATGGCAGACTATCACGCAGGAGGATCCAGTTCAAATCTACATAGCACCATGTGTGAAAATATAATTATCAGAAGCAATTTCGAGACATGAATCACAAACCCACCAACAGAGTTGTAATTCTGAAACACATTTTTGTTTCTGCATGAATTTTGTCAAAGTTCTGTCAGAAGCTGCTTAGAAGGCTATCCAGCGTGTTTATGTGAACTTTCAAGTTCCAAAATTACTTAAAAATGAAGCTGCTTAGAAGGCTAATGAGCAACCTCGAACAAGCTGCTTAGCTTATAAAGTACCCTTTTATCTGAACTTTTGGTTACTTGGGCTGTTTACTAGTTCAAAATCAAAATTACAAATGGTTCATTTCAAGATAACATTCTCGAAGTACGACTTACGTAAATTTGAAAATATTATGACAAATAATTCTAGATTGAGTTTAAATAAGAGCGAAACTAACATGATCGAGTTCTCTTCATGGACTCTCTCTTCTTCAAATTAAAGTGACAAGATACAAGTATGGTTGCACTTTTTGGTCATAAATCGCTAGGTTGCGATGCAATCTAGCGTCTAAGTCTAAAAAAGTTCGATTGAATTTGCATCTTGCCACTTTAATTTGTAGAAGAGAGAGTCGATGAAGAGAGGTCGCTCATGTTACTTTCGCCCTTATTTAAACTCAATCTATTATAGAATATTACTCGGTTGGTCGATTTTACGATAAATAGGCTTTCATTTATTGGATTCACTTATTGCGTGTGATACAATGCATGAGGTGTACAAGTGCACCGAAAATGTGCTTCCTCTGGAGAGAAATGAGTGAAATCACAGTAGGGGGATTCACTTAACAGCGTAAACTGATTAAACTGATTAAACGGCGCGATCACCAAGGCAATCTTTGATTATTTCATTCGCAAAACCATGAAACATTTCAAATAAGCAGAAAATCATGGCTTACGCAGCAATTTAATCTGTTTAGTGAGAACCCCTAGTGATTTTTTTATTTGCCTATTTTTAATGAAGACACCGCTTCATTCAGTGGTTTTAAAGTCAATGCTGTCAGATTATATTACAGAAAGTCGTTTACCACCTCTTTCGGGACAATATTTCCTTATAAAGTATGCCATTTTAATGAATTCCGAAATCTTTCGAATTAAGATTACAATTTGACTACTTCAAAATTAGATTTATTGACCTACCCGAGCAGAGGGAAAAAGCTCAGTAATAGCATATTTTGATATGGAGAACAAAAAGTGTTATTTGTTTGTTTGAGATAAGAGGTAAAAGTACTGAAAATAATATCTCAATTTTAATCCTGGAACATCATCATCATAGCACATTTAGCTCTTGGTAAGATCTAACCAATAGTAGTGAATTGATTGATTGATATTTGATTGCCCGAGCAGAGGGCAGAATATCAAATTAATAACTACGAAATTACAAAACCTGTTTTTATATCTCGTTTTGTTATTATTATATTATCAAGGCATTACGTTTCCATAACATGTTTTGTTGGACAATCTTATTTTGTTCCCAATTTTGTTACGACCAAGCTATTGGTATACAGCCATTAAATAACATTTCAATATAACATTTTGTTGTGGAACAAGTTTGATTATTATTGTATTGTTGAGAGTGTACAAATACTTTATGCTATTGCAATCAAAACTAAAACAAGTTTTGAAATAAATCCTACGTCATTCAACAACGTTATTTACAGTATTTCGCGAGTTATGCTTACGGTATCACATTTGATAAGAGGTGTGACGTGTACAAAACCAAGTCCCTGATGATCGCCGCGAGGTTTGAAATTGACTGAGTTGTAGCTGAAAAGTTCCCAGAATATCAGCCACTGCCCAAGTGGCGCAGTACCCTACATACATCAAAACGAGAACATGGCAGACGATATTGAAGGTGGGGTTTGAAAGGGACGTTCCAGACTCCGCTTTGACATGAGAATTTTAATGACAAAAATGTCAAACTTATTAAGTAAACTTGTTTGAACGAAGCTAATACAGACACCTGAATCCAAACTTGTAGATGGTTTTGAATGGGATTTTTCAGAAATTTTTTATATTTTCACATGTTTTCCCTGTCGTTCCAGAGGTTGAAGTCGGATCTACCTATTTGTGGAAAATAATACATGAATAATTGAAAATAAGCCTATGAGGGAAGAGAGAAACTGAAGTTCGCAATGATTGTTCCGCCATTCTCACGTGCTGGTCTAAATATGTATAGCATTCTCAGCCAACACGAAGTCATATATGATGTAGAAAAGGATGCTAATGTGGAGGCCATATGCGTACATGCTTTCATTTAACCACGGGTAAAGTGTACGCATATCGCCTCCACTTTAGCATCATATTCAACAGCATGTGCAATTGTTTGATTTCATAACTAATTTTGCTTTCGGGATGTTATCAATAACTCTTTAATATCAAAATTTGTTATTGAAATATTTCCCAAATTCATTGTTATTAAGTTGTTATTGACACTAACAAAACATGTTAATTAATTGATTTTCCAGGAACAAATTTTTGTTATGTGACTTGTTATTTTGCCGCTTATGACAGACAAGTTTATAACACAATATGTTATGTTAAAAACATAAAAATAACTAATTTCATTATGCAGTTATTTTGCCAAAATAACGCATTTTGTTATGCTGTTGTTATTTACTTCTGCTCGGGTGATATTCAAATATCATATTTTGCTATTGGTTAGATGGTTCAAGAACAATTTTTTGCTATTATTTTCAGTACTTTTACTTCTTATCTCAAACAAACCAATATCACATCGTCAGTACTTGAACTCTGCCCGGGTATGCTTAAGCATAGATGACTATTCAATTTTTTGTTGCTTCTGCGTGTTGAAATCGAAAATGTGCAGAACATCAATGAAAAGAAAGGGCTATTTTTGCAGGTTTTAGCTTGGAACCTTTCTATTCACTTTGCCTAGGGTATAACTTTTTTGAATCATTTTATGGTCTTCGACAAAGTTGTTTTACATTCAGTTAGCTATACAAAAATTCCAAAGATGGTATTGATTAACCGCTGACAGCGCGAAAAATCTAAAACTTCCCATTCATGCATACATTTGGCACAGATTTCCCCCTACTAACTTCAAGCTCGTTGAGCACCCTCTTGGACTTAATTCATCGATTTCGCTCAAATTTATGTAGAATCGTGGCTTCTGGAAGTCCAAAACTGATGCAAGAAGTAAAACATTTAATTTGCGAAACTTGATCGCATTAACCCAGATCAAAGCTTTTTCGACTGACCCGCTGAAGCATGAGGGAGAAGCTTGTGAGGGCCAGAGCTGTGTTTCACGCTGCTTCCGTGTTGTTGACTCACAATGTTTTAGCGAGGAACCAACATTTAACAATAATTAAAACGTATTTACAATCGATAAATGTTGTACTAAACTGCTGGTTCTTCAATCAATTTCATATCAATTACACTAGTTTACAAAATAAAACGAAAGTCGTGAACTTCTGTCAACGACCAAAATTTTTGAAGCACAATTTAGTGCTGATTTCGAAACCGAAATCGAAATTTAAAAATTCTTTCTCGACGTTAATTTGACACATCATATGTAGGCGAGTTACAGTAAAAATTTCAGCTCAATCGGAGCATTGATTACGGAGAATGAGATGTTTGAAGTGAGCGACTTTGCTTAAAAATAGAACAAAAATCGATTTCAAGTCATCAACCTTGTATGGAAAGTCGAAAAAATTTCCACTCTACTGTATTTTTTTTCATTCGCGTTTTCGAACTCAGGGCATGATTCTACACCAAAAATGACCATCAGCTTACCGAGTTCAAAAATGCTGTAAACTAGTGTTACACTCAATAAAATTTAGAAACCGATTTCCATAAAAGTATCCTGAATAATTTTCGTTGGCTTGTCGAACACTGTCATCGTTGTCATTACCAATTTGGCAAGCGTGCATCTTGTCGCCAAGGGCCAATTATCGATACACGTCGGTCCGCGATTGGGATGCATACACCGGATGCACGCCTGACAAGTCCAACAAGAACACTAACAAATATTCCGCACTCGTGCCAAAAATACCGGCTCGACTCAACTGATGTGGTGGTTCACTCACAATTGTAGGGAATATATGTATAGCCTCGTTTCTATCATGTGTAATTAAAATCGGCAATCGTTTTTGCTATGGACATATTGCACTTTATCGTTGATATGTGCATTATGAATTGCACGAGAGCTCCACACTGACGATGCCGGTGTCTCAACTGGGCGTATCGTTCTACATCCTTTGCACAATTCAATAGGCAGATTGAAAGCAGTGGTGCTAATGGATTTCCTTGAATATTAAGCGCGGAAGGGTATTTGCAGTACCCGAAAATTCAGAGTGGCAGTTGTTGAGTAGTAACTCCTTCTGCTTGCTTTTGGAGCAAGGTCCCAAATGGGACAGAGTATGATATGAGTGAATATGCCATAAGTAATCTCACGCTCTCAAATTCACCCTATTCGAAAACAAGCAATTACGATGGATTCCGTTCTTTTTGTTTTCATGCGTGCTCACTTCTAGCAAACAATTTTAAAATAAGAAACAAAACAAATAGCGCTTCAATCCTTTGTTTTTGGTAGGATAAAAATGGGAGCCACATTAACCCTTATGTGGCCGGCAGGGTACCCGGGTACCCAGCACCCATTTAAAATACACGGTGTAGAAAAAAGCAAAAAGTTTGCCGGCCACATAACGGTTAATAAGGGAATAAATACCCTATGTCCACAGTCATCGTATCAGACCGAACAACCCAAATAACCACGCTGCTCAAGCCATAATGCATGCATAAATATGGTATAAAAAAAGCAAGCATTACTGTGTACGGTATGTGTGCCATCAGTAATCTCACGCTCCCATATTCATCCTATTCGAAAACAAGCGATTACGGCACCGATTGATTCCGTTCTTTTTGTTTTCATGGGTGCTCACTTCTAACAAAAATACAAAAATAAGAAACAAAACAAACAGCGCTTCAATCCTTTGTTTTTCGTATAGGATGAAAATGGGAGCCACATGCTTAAGAAGGGAACCAATACCCTATGTACAATTAAAGTTTAATTAAAGTGAACAAAGGGCCCAATAATGCAAACTTCAAGTTATCTACAATGCGACTAGATTGGGGTTTTTCCCACTTTTTTCCAACATGTCATGATGCTTTCAAAGCTTATCGTAGGCATGGTACCTCAGAACATTATCAAGAGTACGCTAAGCTTGAAAGACAGCTGAAAGACCTGCTGAAAGCGAAAAAGCGTAGTTATTTTTTTTTTATTCTCAATCACTTAACCTAATTTACAGCTCTATTGTCCACTGGGGCACTACGTGAGCAATGTCAATTGACAGCTGCACTTACATTTTGTACAGCGCCTAGATTCTATTCTACTTTATCGAACTGGTTACCTTTCTGCTGCTTTCACTTTTTCTACTTTATACCTAGTAGAATGATGAGCACAAGGATGTTGATGACCGTTGCTCCTTTCCAGTCCGATTGGGGGTCCATTTTGAGTAGCAGTTCGCCGATGTCCAGGTATCCGGGTCCGTTTGAGCCATGGGGCTCAGAAGAGGGTCAGTGTCAGTTGCTCTCGGGGGAAAAGCAACTGACGAAAAATTGCAAGTGCCGGGGCTGGGAATCAAACCCATGACCATCCGCATATGAAGCGAACAGGTGACCAACTACGCCACGGGCCCCGGCTAAGCGTAGTTATTGATGACATTTAATTGAGGGTCTCTCAAGAGAAACTTCAATGACAACGCTTTGGAGAATAGCCCGCAACATGCGAAACCGCTCATCCTCTAATGAGAGTGACGAATACTCCAACCGTTAGATATTGAGCTTCGCAAAAAAGGTATGCCCAGACTCAGTCCCAGCACGACCGATTTCTTGGGAAACATCCTTAAGGAGAAACTTCAGAGAATACAAACATGGCTGCCACAATGGCCGACTTGGTTACTCACATTTTCAAGAGCACCAGTCTTGAAAATTCTTAAATAAATGCTCTCGATTTGTAAAAGCTGCCGCTTTTTGCAAGTGAGCAAAGCCAGGAAAAACAAGTGCGGCTTGGCTCCATGCTTTGTTCGGCAGATTTGTGTCTCTAAAGTTTGTATGAAAAATTGCAATGGGATTTCTTGATGTTTCACCTTAAGAGACGGTTCTCTGGACAAACCCTTCACTATGCTGGAATTTTCTATGGCTCTTCTTTCATCAACCAATTCCGCTCGGGGACGCGATAAGTGCCTCTGGAGCCGGCGGCCTTCTGATTGCTTTCATCAGATATTCAACTGGCCTTTGCGGAAAAGGAGCAATTGGCTTCTGTTTTCTTGAACATTAAGGGCGCTTTTGTTTCAGTTTCCATAAACAAATATTGTCAGAAAAACTGCACAATAGTGGACTACCAGGAACAATTCCTTGCATAATTTGTTGTCAGAAAAACATATGAGCTTCAATCTCGGACAACTGACAACTTCCTGAATTAGCTACTTGCACCTTGGGGCTCATGTTTAAGTCCCTTGCTTTATAATTTCTATGTGAAGGACGTTGATAGCTTTCTGGAAGGACATTGCACACTAGACAACTTGCAAATGATGCTATGGTTTCTCTAAAAGGCCCACATGCAGAAATGTTGCAAAGACCATTGCAAAATTCCTTAACCTTCCGTAACTCGCGCGTTTGGCCACCACCGCCAGCACCACGCTAATGCTAAGTACAGAAAGCGAGATTTTTTCAACGTGTTGTATGTACAAAATACAACAGCGCGATCGCTCGAGGGTTCAACAATCTGTCCATTTGGGCCAGAGATTTAGGGATCGAGTTGTCTCCGCAAAAAAAAAACTAAATTGGTTGTGTTTTCTACAAAGCGGTACCCAGCCCAACTGAAACTCAATCTTTTGAGAATAGAAATCGATCAGCATTTGACTTTGAAATATCTTGGGGTCCGGTTTGATTCAAAAGGCAATTTGGGTACCGTGATTTCGGGTGAAATTGATCACTTTACGCAGTTTTCGGCGCCTCATTTTTGAATAAAAATCGATATGGTTAAACTCAATGCTTTACAACAAGTACGTCCATGGTTTTCATCAGCCAACGAGGTTAAAACTTCTACTGCAAATCATTTTAATATAATAAATGTCATTTGAAATAAAAACTCAATAAAACTACTTTCGGGGTGAAATTGATCAGTCAGTGAATTTCCTTTGTAAGTCCTGAAAATATTTTTTCCACCTGAATTAACCATCCATGAATGCGAAAAACTGTGCGAAACTTTTACAACTTTGCTAAATTTTTAATTATTTATTTAAGTTTAAAGTTAAGTAAATTCCAATAAAACTTAATTACTTCCGAAAAGTATTCAATTACAATCAATTACTTCCGAAAAGTATGATTTTATGCATAAATTTAAATATTTATAGAATTTTTGAAGACGAAATCAGGTTTAGCGAATACTTGGCAGCTAGAAACATTCATTCGAATATTCATAACATTTGCGATATTGCTACGGTAACAAACGTTTGGAAGTGTCTTTGAAGTTCGCTCAACACGCAGTTTCGGAAAATATTGAATTTAATACAGAAATATGTGACTTATTGTCTGTAAAACATGTATACTCATCATTCAATAACCCTCGAGGCAGATGATGGTCAGTTTTTAAGTTTAAAGCGTTATTTTTGATAAATTAAAATGGTTCTCATATCGATCAATTTCACCCACTGATCAATTTCACCCGAAATCACGGTACCCAAGCCAAGTATTTGGTGCAAAAATGTCAACAAAGGATCAATTTTCTACGCACTGTTACCGGAACGTGGTGGAATGCTTACCCGGAAGACCTCATAAAACTACAAAACGACTATTCTCTCTGTACTAGAGTATGGCTCTTTCCGTTTCCTCTCAGCAGCAAATTGCATCCTAATGAAATTGGAACCAATTCAATTCTGTTGTTTGCGTATTGCCCTCGGCCAGGGCCGGATTTAAGGGGGGGCCAGGGGGGGCCATGGCCCCCACATTTCAGGGGCCCCCACAAAATCCCACTTCACGAATAAAAATGTGAAACAAAAATAAGTTCGAAATAGTTCTTAAGCTTTTCAGGAGAGCAAAACACGTGTTCTACAAAGCGGAAATCCTGGAGAAAAACTTCGCTTGAACTCTGGATTAATTATAAAACTCTGTAGAATGTAGAGTTAGAAAGTTCCTGCTAAATATTCGTTTTCATTTTTGTTGAAGACTTATTTTGGAAGAATTTTCCACGGTATTTTGATAAGAATTGTAGGATTGTTTACGGAAACATTCGGAAAGTTTATTGGAATAATATGGTTGAGTTCTTAAAGCATTTATTTCTGCACTTAGGATGTTAGTTTATGGCAAACTCCTGACAAAATCCATAGATTTCTTGAGGTCTTCTTCTTTTGTTGGGTTCGAGGGACTTTAACCCGAAGGTCATTCGTCCCTAGCAGATTTCTTGAGGACTTTGCAAAAGAAATTTGTGGAGAAATCTCAACAGAACCTGAGCAAACTTTGAAAGTTTTGCAAACATTTTGTTCGCCAAAATTTCGTTCGCAATTTCCATTAATGGTTTTCTAGAAGTCTAACAGGTTATTCTATAAGAAATGAAGTCAGCAATTACATAAGAAATTTCTCCTGGGTTTTCACAAAAAAAATCTTAAACAGTATTTATTCAAATTCCCTCTAAAATAGCGGAATTTCTTATTACGCGATGAAGTTTACCAAGAAGTTGATTTCAGAATTTTGTTTTTTTTTTCGGGAAGTCGCCACAAAACCTTTTGGCAGCCTCGTTAAAACTTTTTCTGCTGAAGTTCCACAAACAATAATGGTAGTCGACCAGCAACTCCTCAAGCGATTGCTCTATGGATTCCAATTGGCATTTTCTTGGGAGTTCTCTGAAAAGCTGCCCCAGCGGTTGCGTTTCAAAATTTACTAGAAATTTTCCAAAGATTTTCGCTATAAATTGGTCTAGGCATTTCTTTAGAGACTCTAGTATGAATTACGATTATCTCTAAACGACTAAAACTGCAAAAAAAAACGATTTTACTTTATATTTTTTTCATCATGATCTCTGTTTTGATTGATTTTACCTTTTTTTCTGGCTAAGCTAATTGTCCCAGCTTTAAATTTGTCCACATCCATAACGAAATTAGTACTTTTGTTGTAAGAATTATTGATATTTTTTCAGTTATTTTATTCTAAATATTAAAATATACCCCTGGAAATGGGGCCCCCACAACAATGTGGCCCCGGGCCCCCACATTTGTAAATCCGGCCCTGCCCTCGGCTGTATGCACTCAACGCATAACGCGAGCCTAGAGGTCTTGTCACTCTCGCTTAGGTTACTTACCAAGTGTAGAGGGAGCAACACACTTGTTATTAAAAACTTCGAAGAAATGCTCAGTCCGAACACTTTTCACAAAATTCGTTAGAATTTATCTTCACGCAGAAAAAAGCATGGTAAAATCAAAAATATTTCAGGTAAACTCAAATAAATTCTCAATTTGTTCTGGCAACAGAAATTCGTGGGCTTCATGGCCGTGCGGTTAGCGGCGTCAGTCGTCTAGGCGTTTCGTAAGCCTCGGAGTGCGGGTTCGATTCCCGCTCCTGTCGGGGAAAACTTTTCGTCAAACGGAAAACTCTCCATTGGGCCACTGGGTGTTATGTGTGTTGTCCGTTGTCTCGTGTATGTAATGTTCAGTCTGTGCAGCCTCTGGCTGAAGACGGTGTAGTGTCTTTAAAAATAAAACTGTTTGGAGCAAATTTAACATCACATTTGAAGCAAATTCAATCCATTTTTGAAACAAACATGCATCTTCTGACAGGTTATGTTAGAAACAAAATGTAAAAAAAATGTTTTTTTTTTGTGGCAGGTCGGCTCGGCCCTACGGAAATATTGTTTTCCAATTAAATTTACAAACTCATTTCCTTCTCTAGGAAAACCCACTTCTCGCGTGGCACCTTCAATGCCAACATCATGTAGATAACATACGCTCCCGGAATCAATGGGATTTCGTGGAAATTTTTGGTGAAACTTGCCTTTTTTGGAAGAGGAAACCTTGTATGGTGCTGCAGCTGGAACTTGAGAGTTTTGTTTATATTCTCGACGGCAGGACGAGGGGCTCCTCAATGGGTATTGTAGAAATCAATATGTAATTGAGTTAGTTTTAAAAATTAATATTTTAGTTCTAAATATTTTATCAGTTTACCGAATAAACATGAATATTTTTGTTTCAAACGAACAAAATTTGTCTCCGTGTTTTCTAAATGTCATCTGATATCCTCCCTGATTATAATCCTACTCGTGAACACTTCACCAATGACAGTTCCGCTGTAAAATACGATCTGTTCATGAAACAAACTGACATGAAGGTGAAATCAATGATAGAAGAATTTCACACGATGAATTTTTCCATTTTGTTCGCCAGAGTTCTCTTAAAAGTTGGCAAAATAATTGTCGAGATGACCAACTGGAAAGGTTTGTTTCCTTGCGATTGCGGTGGTATGGTTTGGATGTAAGTCGAAGTTTCATTCGCGTGATGTCAAGACGTATGTCCAATTGTCCAACCATTGAAAAACAGATGGTTCGGTTTGAATACCAATATGGCTGCCACAATGGCCGACTTAGACCCCTACTCACGTTTTCAAGAGCACAAATCTTAAAAATTCGTAAACAAGTGCGCTCGATTTGGAAAAGCTGCCTCTTTTTGCAAGTGAGCAGAGCCAGGAAAATCAAGTGCAGCTTGGTTCGATGCTTCGTTCGTCAGATTTGTGCCTTTAAAGTTTGTATGCAAAATTGCAATGGGATTACTTGATGTTTCACCTTAAGGCCGACCAAATGTGGGCCGGTTTAGTACGCAGATGTGACCCAATCAGCGAATTTTCGCTGTACCTATAAACTGCCCCCATTCGCACAACAGTCCCATGTGAATAGGAAACCCAGCAAACATGGGACTGTTATGCGAATAGGGGCAGTAAAGGAACGTTCAGGAGGGGGTTCAGTAAAGTGTGACGACCCATACAAAAAATTTAGAGATCTCATACAAAAGGTGCGATATAGGGTAGAGGGGGCGTTGAAATGGCTGTTGAATGCGCAACGTCGACCTGTGAGACCATTCTTCCCCCGGTTGAGTTTGCTGTAAATGCCAGACACTCCCATCCATTGTCCAACAGAGGGATCGTTAGAGCAATGCCGACCAAGACCCGACTGTATATGTGCGATGCAGTTTTGATGGAGTTTTCTGTAGTTTCGAAAGTTTGTTTTGTCACAATTACATGGTTCGGCACAGATAAAATGAATATAGTTCGTGCGGCAGATTTTGAAAAGCTCACGAGTCACGAGTGCATTGCTATACTGAGTGGAGTGAAAATGAATCGGGTTCGTTTTTTTACCTTGTGATTGACCTCCGGAAAAAAAAATCAGGAGAAGTTTCCTCAAAACATCCGTTTTGATTGAGCACTGGAAACTATTTCAAAAAAAAAAAAATACCATTGAATTTTAAATTGAATTATGCGTCTTGTAAATGTTTCAGACCGTTTTTAAACAGTATTGTGTGCGAATGAATTTGAGTTACAATTTTATTCTCTTCTATTTGCAGAAACTTGAGCAAGACGATGACGACCAGTATCTCAACTCCTCCTGGTCCGATAGCTGCAGTTTGAAACGCCAAGTGCACGGGTTAGACGACGTTAAGTTTAAATTTACTAAGTAAGGGAAAGCTTTTCTTATGAGTATCAAAAGACAGCAAATACAAAAAAAGCAAACGAGATATTTTCAGTGTCCAGCATGCGCAATAAACCTTGTAAATGAAAGGGAAAAAGCTGCAAACTGCAAACATATTTTTAACGATCGAATGGAACGTAAGCTCATTTTAAGAGGATATTCTTATCTAATACTCAAGCAGCAACAAAGAATATGCACAAAAGGGTACAGACCAGTAGAACCTACATTAAAAACAGAAACATTCCGATTGTTTTAGTTGGTACATTGCCAAGACGAGGTGTGTTTCAATATTCAGAGGATCAAAAGGAAAGATATTGGAATAAATAGGTCAGGTTGAGTTTTCAAAAGAAACCCATATAAATCACACCCATTGCATAAATATGAAGGAATCAATTTATCAGTGAAAGAAAATCAACATGTGTATTTCTGGAATCATTCACGAATTGGACTAAAACAGTTTACAGGATGCCATATTTGCAGTATACTCATTTTTTGAGCAGAAATAGTTTTGTAATAAACATTTCACATATATTTGAAAATAAAAACAGAAATCTCACACACAAAATATTCAGATGTAATAGTAATATGGTGTTCCGACTATTGTAACAAACAGCATAAAACCAAAAACGTCTTGTAGAAGACTGGCTCTACTTCTAAATATTTTAAAAGTTGCAAGGAAATCGATACAGTGTTGCAGATTTATTTTCCCAGTTATAATTGTAAAGTGGTATGAGCCAGTCCCTTGCAAATGACATCTCACTTAAATGGCAATAAATAGAAACCCACCAAATACATCTCTGTCCATGGAGCAATGTTCATGTATTTTGTCAAACAAGAGCTCAAAATTTAAATCTATTTATAATCTGTCTAATTCGAATGAATCCAGAAATAGGCATGCTAGAAATAAGCATCGATTTGTCCTAACAGCGGTTTTCGTTGCCTCAGTTCGATATTTTATCGTTTGGAAAAGCGGAATGCATAAATTATTAGAAGTGTCTTCGAAGAATGACGCTTTCATTGATAGACTTTGATAGTTCTATGGACTAGGGTAGCTTAATCGAAATGTTCGAATACATTTTACAATTTTACAATTAATCGTCATGGTACAGAAATTTAGACTAATTCATCGAGAACTATTTTACACAAAATCAAGCAATGCTTTTCAAAGTTATTTCGCAATTCACGAGATTTTGGAGACCTCTCATCAATGTTTTGCTGTAATTAAGCGCAACTACAGAATGGTAAATTAAAGAGTGCAAACTTTTAAACATAAACTATGTTGTGCTACAATACTGTCAGATTGCCAAATATCTATCGACCACACGTTAAGCATACTTGAAAAAAAAATTTTTTTTGAACAATTTTGAGTACATGTAGTCGAAAATCTCATAACTAGAGATGACTGTAAACTGTAAAATGCGAGATTAATTTTCAAGGAAATTGTTACGTTTGTTTAACAGTGATGAGGTCAATGGAACTTTTTTACAACATCATCCGTTTGTCTACCACAGACAAACAAAAGTAACACTCTACTAAAGAACTTGGAACATGTATCGTACGTATCGAACGTATTTGAATTCCATTTGCTAGAGGCGATCGTTCCATCGTTCGAACACCTTGACATATAATAATGTACAGGGGATACTCAAAATAACTGGGGCAGGTAAAATTTTCACTTTTCAAAAAATGCTCAACTTGCTGTAACTTTTCGAAAAGAGCATCAAATATTCTAGAAAAAGGTATAATTATCCGATAGCCAACTTTGAGCTGTTATATCTCAATGAATCGAATGCAATGAAATTTTGATGAATCAATGAATCGAATGCAATGAAATTTTGATAACATAATAGGGGGATTCACTTAACAGCGTAAGCTGATTAAACTGATTAAACGTTGCGATCATCAAGGCAATCTTTGATTATTTCATTCGCAAAATCATGAAACATTTCAAATAAGCAGACAATCATGGCTTACGCAGCAATTTAATCTGTTTGGTGAGTACCCCTAATGTAGAATGGCTCAATCTTTTTCAAATTTTGATCACTGATACACAACTAGTTGATAATCTTACAGCAAAAATTTGAGAATATTTGATGCCCTTTTCGAAAAGTTACAGCGAGTTGAACATTTTTTGAAAAGTGAAAATTTTACCTATCCCAGTTATTTTGAGTATCCCCTGTAGGTACATGTTGCTGATACCACTATCGAACGTCTATTCTCACTCGAAAGTCATGCAAGTGCAAGATGCAAGTTCGCTGATTAAAGCGCTGTGTTGTAACAATACTGTCGTCATTAAAAAAATACACAATTTCGAAATTAAATTTTGGAAGTAATGAACATCTTAATAAATGTTCTAGGCAGAGTATTTATTTGAGTTTGAGACGTCTTCAATTCTCATGATATTTTACCTTTTTTTGCCATTAGGAAAGTACCAATTATCAAGGGCTTACGCTAAATTTTCCTATTATGAGATTTTAAACAAAAAAAATACAAGCTGTTGCTTACTTTAAATCTCTATGAAACATGACACGTAAGTGAGCGATTATGCCTGAACGCTACCGTTACAATTTTCAATGTGTGCAAATAATTTCTTTTCTACATTCATAAAATCATGGAAGTATTAAAAAACGCATAATGAACATAATAAATCAGATCTATAAATAGAGCTAGGCGATACAAAACTAAAATCTAATAGCTTGGCTGAGTATATAGAATCATAAAAGCCAGTGAAAACAGACTACAAAAAAGCTGCAAATATCTTAAAAATGACTTAAGAACGCGATGATTTTAAAATAGAGAGAACAAAATCATACAATCAGCATTGCGAGGCGAAACTTAGTTTTATTCTAAAATCACAAGCAAATAAAAACTTTAAATAAATAAAAAGCATTCAAAACTACGGGAAAGCAAACGGATCAGATACACTGATGGTAATTGGGCTGGGATATTTCGTTCGTTGTTTCACTGCAATAATAAAAAAAATACTTTGCTAGCAAAATGTTATGTACATAATGATGGTGCAAACGTTTAAAACAAACGGCTACTGGGAAATGAAACTGCTACTGCAAATTACTTTCCACCAATTTTAAAACCCTCAGACTAAAAATCATCGGAGCTACCCCACACTTCGAAAAAAAAAAAATACACATACACAATTCAGAGCCACCACAACTTGTTACTGCATGAACTCAAGACAGAGAAGCAAATACACTACAAAGAACATATGATGGAACATTGAAAAGATTCTCAGAATTGTATATTTTCAAATATGTATTGCCTTGTCATTGCTACTAATTTAAGGTTTATCAAAGACAAAAATATAGATGAAATGATAAAAATCTATTACCATTAATTAATAAAATGTGAAAGCTTTAATAGAGGGCGTTTCATTATGCAGGAATTTGAAAGCAATTCAACCGATTTTTGAAATAAATTAAGCTATGACCACAGATAAACAGGCGAACACTTCGAACATTTTGTCCATTCAAATCATTCGCGGAAACATGTTCGCCTAATGCTAGAGGGGCTGAGTTTGGCCAATCATCAAATTGGTGGCGGTAGTGGGCAAACGTCAAACTTAAACAAAAACGTTGCGAGCATCGCGGGTGGGCAGTTCGCCAACTGTTTTTTTTGTTTATAGATAGTTAAATCTGTGTACGATTAGCATTATCAGAGTGTTACGTCTGTTTGTCTGTGCTATGACATACATTCACCGACGATCGGTTATATAATTTCGAAACTTAGTTATCAAAGAGTTAATTTCATAACCTACAGTACTTCGGTGTGCAACATACAATGTATAAAATAATTGTCCGTACACCATTTTTTTTTTGTAAATATCATTTTTCATTCAAATGTTCATTCGTCAAACAAATTTTGACCAATCATAAACTATATAGGTATTAGAGCTCCAATTTGTTCAGCGAAATTGAATAGATTTTCTAAAAGTTATAGAACTTTTTGTAAAACTTGTGTTTAATGCACACAATTTCAATATTCTATATCCCAAACAATATTGGATGACATATGATCAAACTTTGTTGAGGGAACACTAACACATGAACACTTAATACGCAATCTTTTTAGGGTTAATTTGTTCACTACAAAAAATATGAAAAACCTGCTTTTGTAGTTGACTATGTTTATAAATTTCTAATAATTTGTTTTTTTTTGTCAAGTTCATTTATTTATTGCTCAATCGCGTGTAACGCTTTACGGAGCCGCAATTCATTATTTGTATTCAGTTACATACAATTTTCTGACTTTCTTAGGTACTCAAGGGTAGTACTGGGAGGATGCCAGGGTACTCGTGGCTGCTCGAGGTTAGCGGGTTACAAAATTTTAAAGAAATGCATGGTGAGGATAAGGTTTCAGGGTTCTCTGTAGCACATCCGGGAAGTATCTTGGCTTTTGGCGTTGACATGGGCTTGTCACAGGTTTTCGTCTGCCGGATGGCCAGGAACATATAACACAAAAAAGACAAAACACAAAGAAAAAAAACTGAAGCGGAAAAAACAGAAGATTATACCTTTATACAACACATGCGAAGAAACTCATAAATGGATCGCATATAGGTTCCCAACACATCTCTTACTGGAACAAAGGGTTGTCTACTTTGGGCCTCAAGGGTATCCAATAGTAGCGCTCTGGAGGCGTCATTATCCGGGCATTGCCAAACTACGTGGTCGATGTCATCATAACCGGAACCGCACTTAGTGCAAAGATTGTCGAGCGCAAGATTTATTCTATGCAAATGCACGCCTAGCGAGTAATGGTTGGACATAAGTCTTGGCATCACACGTATGAAGTCTCGACCTACATCCAAACCGTAATGCCACGCTCGCAAAGAAACATTAGGAATAATAGAATGTAACCACCGTCCCAGTTGGCCATCTCGCCAATCATGTTGCCAATTTGAAGAGAACTCTGACGAACTAAATGGAAAAAAACATCGTGTGAAATTCTTCTATCATAGATCTCGCCTTCCTGTGCGCCCACCTTTGCGAGAGAGTCCGCCTTCTCATTGCCGTAAATTGAGCAAAGTGAGGGGACCCATACAAAGGTAGTCTTGTAAGATCTTTCGACCAGTGCATACAACTGCTCTCTTATTTTTGTAAGAAAGTAAGATGCATGCTTTACAGGTTTCATCGACCGGAGTGCCTCAATCGAACTCAGGCTATCCGAGAAGATGAAGAAATGGTCTGCAGGCATGTTGGAAATCATCCCCAAAGCGAAGTCGATTGCTGCCAGCTCAGCAACATAAACAGAACAAGGTTCTTCAAGTTTCCGGACGGTGGAGTTTTCATTGAAGACACTGAAGGCAGTGGATTTATATATTTTGTATATAATCTGCCAAACGTTTTCCACTATTGATAGCGCATTAATTGATTGAAAAATGCATAGGACTTGCAGTGATTTTTTTTATGTCCTCTTAGGTACAACGCCAGACAAACACAAAATAAAAACAGCGCTTCGCAAAACCCTTGACATAATTAAATAATAATAAAATAGTTAGAGATATCCACTGAAACTCTAGCACATTACGAAATACATATATTAAGATATATTAGCCTCTATTTCCATGAACTTGCTCCCTCAAACAATTAGTTTAGCCATTGGTAGGCCTTTTGTTTTGCAAAAAAAAAGTCGGACTGTTAACGTTCTACGTTGGAAAATATTTGAAAATCGTTTGAACTAATAATATCGTGCGTTTCTCAATGAGTGCTCAATAAGTCAAATTCCTAATGGAGTTTGAAGACACATTCTTTAAAAGATGTTTTGAGCTGTCTTGAGGGTCTATTCTTTTACAATATTTTGAATCAATAAAAACTAAGAATATTCACTAGCAGCGTAAATATTTTTCTGTGTAAACGTCGCGATCATTAAGGCAATCTTGGATTACTTCATTCCTAATTTTATGATCCATTTAAAAAAGCAGAGGCAGCTTGTTCATGAGTATTCAGATAAGTTTCCAAAAAGCGGGGAAAATAAAAGTAGGGTCTGGGACCATTTGGGCAGGAGAACCTATTTTGGGCACTTGCTGCTATAACTCAGTCAATTTTGAGCCGATTGGATTGATTTTTGAGACACGATCAGCTAGGCACAGTAGCTAGCCATGTTTCAAAATTCAAGTCAATCGGTTTGAAATTGACTGAGTTATAACAGCAAGTGCCCAAAATAGGTGCTCCTGACCAAATGGTCCCAGACCCTATTCCCAAATTTTACTATTTTTGTTCGGGTGAGGCACTGCGACCAGTATTTAGATCGTTTATGGATACCCTTATCCTTAGTACAGTCGGGTCTCTTATTAGACGCTGCCTCCCACTTTACGCCCACTGCAATTTCTCAGCTGTATTGCATCAAATCCAGCTAAACTTTTTAGTGCAGTTAGTGCTTACTATAGACTAATCACTTCACCTGTATCAGCTCAGACCAGCACCTGGAACTGCAAAACATGAAACTTTGAGAAATTCGGAAAGTTAAGGGTCTCCCATATCGTTCCAAACCTAGCCTTCAACGTGGTATCCAATATTAATCTGTGAAACACGCTGTGTAGATGTCTTTGTAGAGTTTTAATGCCTGAAATATAATTATTATAAAACCATCATGTTTATTAAACGCTTATATTTAAAAGATGGTGTAGGAGGTCCAAATCCTTCAAGAACCATCAAAGCGTCCATAAAAATGTGACATGCTTTTCCTGTGAAGCCATACGTTCGTGGCTGATGTGCTGCACAACAGCCATCATGGACCACAACTGTACCTTTTCAGGACTTGCTTTTTTGGCAGGCTTTGAACAATGCGTTCCAAGAGTTATGTGCAAAGCAGGTTGGGGAGTGGCAGTCGGTATCAACTCCTGATCCATACCGTTAACTAGGGGCTCATTTACACAACAAACATGGAGTTTCGCTTACGAATGTTTTTGCGTGCAATATTGATGACAACGCAACTTCACCATGCCGTGAGGCTAATAAAAATTGACCAACAATTGGCTTCTTTAACGGTGTTGAGATAATTCCATATTCTGAATCTGCATGCAAAACTGAGCCGAAATCCACCCCTCGTCGCAATTTGTACTGGGCGGAGCTGTCAAGCAGTTGCCCAGCTGTCAACTGGGTTTATATAAAACCAAAAAATCAATACATTTTTCTAAATTTAAAAACCCAATTTGCTTTAATTGCTGACTCGCTTCTGCACATTACAAAAATTGCTGCTTTTTCTTCTCAATTCCGACGTTATTATTATTATTATTATCTTTATTAACGAGATTTTCAGCGCAGGTCTGGTTCATCTCGGTAATTTCGACGCCATTTGACCATTCATATACCACGTTGATTGCAAAGTTTGTAACAAATATGGGGGAGATATTGTACGTCCAAGACATCGAAATCTTATTTCATCCAACTATTGAATGCAGTGATTGATTACAATAGTGGGTATTTGAACTGATTTTTGATTATTTGTAGTAAATGGTAATCTAATCGTTTATTTGCCATACACACTGTAAAAACCTATGGATTTGGATTATAAATTCAATTCACGATAACTTTGAAACATTTCCAAAATTTCAGAGAAGATACTTGGATACTATATTTTTCAAATGGTGTGTACCGCTTAGAAGAGTATTATATTTTGTTAATAACGGGTTTAGGTGCATTGAAATCTTCATTATTATATTTGTAAAATGATCTATATTTTTTAAAATTATTTCCATATTATATTGGCAAATATATATTCTCTATATAAAGGCCCCCACTGTGGCCCCGGGACCCCACATTTGTAAATTCGCCCCTGATTTTTGCCCCCAGGGTAAATGAAAATCTGCAGATTTTGTATCAATCTTTCATACAGGGTGTTAGGTTCCTGAGTGCAAACTTTTAAAAGGGTGATAGAGGACCATAAATGGTGAAAAAAATTGCTCTACGCATATGGTCAAATCTCAACCGTTACGTAGTTATTGAACTTCCCATGTTTTTGACTCTTATTGCCTTAACTGGTTATAACTTGAAAATGGTCAAACTTATCGCAATTTTTTTACCCTTATCCGAAAGATTATTGAATTTTCTATCAAATGGCATCTTTGAATCAATTGGTTTAGTAAAATGACTAAGTTTTCTAGAGCAAAATTGCTCGAAATATTGTGTTTTAATTTATTTTTATCAATAGGGGGATTCACTTAACAGCGTAAACTGATTAAACTGATTAAATGTCGTGATCACCAAGGCAATCTTTGATTATTTCATTCGCAAAATCATGAAACATTTCAAATAAGCAGAAAATCATGGCTTACGCAGCGATTTAATCTGTTTAGTGAGTACCCCTATCTTTGAAACATGCGTAATAAATTAAAATTCTTTCTTTGGCAAAGTTGTGGCCCCTGTTCCACTCTACAATTCGTTCTTTGTCATCAAACGTCTATCTCTTATCGTTTTCTTGCAATTTCGATTTAAACATTGCATTTCAGGTCATAAATTTGCAACTGTCGAGGTAAGCACTTTTTTGCGCACTGTGCCGCACATTTAAATCGAAATTGCAAGAAAACGATAAGAGCTAGAAGTTTGGTTTCAAAGAACGAATTGTAGAGTGGAATAGGGGCCACAACTTTGCCAAAGAAAGAATTTTGATTTATTACGCATGTTTCAAAGATAATTGATAAAAACAAATTAAAACACACTATTTTGAGCAATTTTGCCCTACACAGCAAAAAAAGTTGTTGAATATTACATCGAAATCGCTGCAACCAGGTCGTTACATCGATTGATGAATATTACACAGCCCGACGTACTCGGCGGCTGTTGATGTAATAAACAGATCCGATGTAATTCTTGCGATGTAATTTATTCGATGTACATTTGTACGATGTGAATGAAGCGACGTAAAATGGAAACGATTTCAAAGGCTCCTCTATAGCCGATTAAATTGCATTTTCATCCCTTTTCATTCGGAATTTTGTATAGCTGAAGTAAACACTAAATCTATACTAAATTCAAATCGAAAAAGAATAAAAATATAATTTAATCAGCCATAGAAGAGAACAAAGAAGAGAAGGCAATGAACAATCAATAAACACAACAAAAATAAATAAAGCGTTGAACTAATATGTATTGCTTCCTTTATTGTTTTTGTCCCAACTGGGATATGAAAATAGGGGAAATTGCGTATTTTGGCAGTTTTGTTCTCTTCGGCATGGGGGATTTTTGAAAGCTGTTGAACTCAGAGTACCTAGGCCTCAAATCCTTCCCAATCAAGCTGAATTATACGACCAAGTTTCAGGTAGTTTGGCCGACAAAATTTCTTCATGACGAATAGAACAAACCTGCCGATAATATCCATCGTCACCCTATCCTAAATCGAACGGAAATTGAACATCGCTTGTATACCGCTTCGGCTAAGCCTTTCGTATTCTAATACATATTTCAGTTTCCTTTCATAATGGTATTAGGTATAAACGGATTTTTGTATTTTCAGCATTCAAATCAGGTCTTCTTCTCACTGTTTAAAAAAGCGATTACACGCATGCAAACCGCTCATCTTCCGTTCTGATAGTTGGCCACGCACAGATCTTCGTGGTCGAGCTTGAGCACGCCCATCACCGGTGACAATAATCGTTCTGGTTGATGCTCGGATCCAATCAAGATGAACGGCACCTTCCACGGCCGATCTGACGCACCTCACCTTCAGGAGCTTGTACTTCACTTCCTCCGCGGTAATACGGTGAACGGTGAAACGATCCTTGGCGTCGTAGATCAAAGAGTGAGTCATGAATCCGACCGGGTAGTTGAAGTCACTGCGAACCTTGCCATCGATCTAAATGTGACGTTACAGATCTTGGTGACATCGATGGTGGTCAAGACGTACTGCAGATGCGAAAGAAAATCACAAGCGTGTGGGTCCATGGATGAACGCGGGGCAAAGTTAACCTGGTCTGGTCTGGTCCAACATCTTTTTGAGGCGTTCATACGCTCCAAATGTTTCTTCGGTCCCCGAGTCATCTTGACACTTTAGAACGAAAAGGATATTCCGACTGCGCTAGGGTTAATGCTGACTGCCACTGACTCGAAGATGGCTGCGTTGTCACCCTGAAAAAATATAAACATTATTAGTAATCAATTATGTATTAGAATCCTCCAGGAATACCAGCAGGAGGACTTCGGGAATTCCTGAAGGAGTTCCTGCAGAAGTCTCTTGAAAATTCTTGCAAGATTTCCACGAGAATTCCTCCAGTTATTCGAAGTTTCTCGGGAATTTCTTCAGTAGTTTCTCGGGAGCTCCTCCAGCAGTTCCAGTTCCACGAGAATTCTTTCAGGAGCTCCTAGGAAATTAATTCAGAACTTCCTCGGAAATTTCTCAAGGAGTTTCTAGGGATTTCCTCGAAAATTCACCCAAGAGTTCCTCGGAAATTCCTCGGGACTTTCTCGAAAATTTCCAAGGAACTCCTAGAGGAATTCCCGAGGAATTGCCGAGTAACTCCAGGAAGAATTTCTGAGCAACTCCTGGATCAATCCTCGAGGAAATTCAAGAGGAACTCCTGGAGGAATTCCAGAGGAATTTCTGGATATATTTCCGAAGAACTCAGATATTTCAGCTGAAACATCCGTTTCTGGCGAAATCCTGAGGAAATTCTCGAGGAACTCCTGCATAAATTATCAAAGATGTCCTGGGGGATCTCCTCAATGAATTCCCAATGAACTGATAGAGGATTTCCCGATGAAGTCCTGGAGGAATTCCCGAGGAAGTCCTGGAGGAATTCCCAAGGAGCTCCTGGAGGAATTCCCGAGGAACTTCTGGAGGAATTCCCCAGGAGCTACTGGAGGAATTTAAGAGCTCTTGGAGAAATTTTCGAGGAATTCCCGAGGAACTTCTGGAGAAATTCCTGATAAACTCCTGGTGAAATTTCCGAGGAAGTCCTGGAAGAATTCCGGGGAACGCCTGGAGAAAAAAACTCTTGGAGGAATATCCGAGGAACTCCTGGAGAAATTCCCGATAAACTCCTGGAAGAATTTCCAAGGAAGTCCTGAAGGAATTCCCGGGGAACTCTTGAAGGAATTTCCAAGGAACTCTTGGGCGGATTTCCGAAGAACTCCTGGATGAATCCTCGAGGATTTTCTTGAGGAACTCTTGTAAAAAAAATCTAAAAATTCTCGAGGAATTTCTGGAGATATTTCCGAAAAACTCCTGCAGATATTTCTGGGGAACTCCTGCAGGAATTCTCGAGAAACTCCTGCGTAAATTCCCGAGGATCTCCTTAATGAATTCCCAATGAACTCATAGAGGAATTTCCGAGGAACTCCTGGAGGAATTGCCAAGGAACTTCTGGAGGAATTTCTGAGGAACTCCTGGAGGAATTCCCAAGGATCTTCTGGAGCAATTTGGAACTTCTGGAAGAATCCTAAGGAACTACTATATTAATCCTCGAGGAAATTCTAGAGGAACTCCCGGAGGAATTTCCAAGAAACGCCAGGAGGAAATCCCGAGGAACGTCTAGAGATATTGCCGAAAAACTCCTGAAGATATTTCTGCAGAACTCCTAAAGAAATTCTCGAGGAACTTCTGCAGCAATTCCCGAAGAACTCCAGGAGCATCTTGGAACAAGTGGAGAATTCCTTGATGAATTCCAAATAAACTCCTAGAGGAATTCCCAAGGAACTCCTGGAGGACTTTCCAAGGAACCCCTGGAGCAACTTGGAACTGCTGGAAGAATTTCTGAGGAACTCCTGGAAGAATTCCGCTTGAATTGTTAAAGGAATTCCCGAGGCAGTCTTGGAGAAAAATATCCCTTGAATGAATCCTCGAGGTGATTCTTGAGAAATTCCTGAGGAACTCCTGGAAAAATTTCCAAGGAACTCCTGCAGAAATTCCCTAGGAACTTCTGGAGAAATTTCCGAGGAACTCCAGGAGGAATTTCTGAGGAACTCCTGGAGCAATTTGAAACTGCTGGAAGAATTTTTGAGCAACTCCTGAATCCATCCTTGAGAAAATTCTTGAGGAACTCCTGGAGAAATTTGCTAGGAACTCCTGGAGGAATTTCTGGATATATTTCCGAAGAACTCAGATATTTCAGCTGAAATATCCGCATCTGACGAACTCCTGAGCAAATTCTCGACGAATTCCTGCATACATTCTTGAGGATCTCCTCAATGAATTCCCAGTGAACTGAGAGAGGAATTCGCGAGGAACTCCTGGAGGAATTCCCAAGGAACTCCTGGAGGAATTCGCGAGGAACTCCTGGAGGAATTCGCGAGGAACTCCTGGAGGAATTCGCGAGGAACTGCTGGAGGAATTCGCGAGGAACTGCTGGAGGAATTCGCGAGGAACTGCTGGAGGAATTCGCGAGGAACTCCTGGAGGAATTCGCGAGGAACTCCTGGAGGAATTCGCGAGGAACTCCTGGAGGAATTCGCGAGGAACTCCTGGAGGAATTGCCAAGGAACTCCTGGAGGAATTCTCAAGGAACTCCTGGAGGAATTCCCAAGGAACTCCTGGAGGAATTCCCAAGGAACTCCTGGAGGAATTCCCAAGGAACTCCTGGAGGAATTCCCAAGGAACTCCTGGAGGGATTCCCAAGGAACTCCTGGAGGGATTCCCAAGGAACTCCTGGAGGGATTCCCAAGGAACTCCTGGAGGGATTCCCAAGGAACTCCTGGAGGGATTCCCAAGGAACTCCTGGAGGGATTCCCAAGGAACTCCTGGAGGGATTCCCAAGGAACTCCTGGAGGGATTCCCAAGGAACTCCTGGAGGGATTCCCAAGGAACTCCTGGAGGGATTCCCAAGGAACTCCTGGAGGGATTCCCAAGGAACTCCTGGAGGGATTCCCAAGGAACTCCTGGAGGGATTCCCAAGGAACTCCTGGAGGAATTCCCAAGGAACTCCTGGAGGAATTCCCAAGGAACTCCTGGAGGAATTCCCAAGGAACTCCTGGAGGAATTCCCAAGGAACTCCTGGAGGAATTCCCAAGGAACTCCTGGAGGAATTCCCAAGGAACTCCTGGAGGAATTCGCAAGGAACTCCTGGAGGAATTCCCAAGGAACTCCTGGAGGAATTCCCAAGGAACTCCTGGAGGAATTCCCAAGGAACTCCTGGAGGAATTCCCAAGGAACTCCTGGAGGAATTCCCAAGGAACTCCTGGAGGAATTCCCAAGGAACTCCTGGAGGAATTCCCAAGGAACTCCTGGAGGAATTCCCAAGGAACTCCTGGAGGAATTCCCAAGGAACTCCTGGAGGAATTCCCAAGGAACTCCTGGAGGAATTCCCAAGGAACTCCTGGAGGAATTCCCAAGGAACTCCTGGAGGAATTCCCAAGGAACTCCTGGAGGAATTCCCAAGGAACTCCTGGAGGAATTCCCAAGGAACTCCTGGAGGAATTCCCAAGGAACTCCTGGAGGAATTCCCAAGGAACTCCTGGAGGAATTCCCAAGGAACTCCTGGAGGAATTCCCAAGGAACTCCTGGAGGAATTCCCAAGGAACTCCTGGAGGAATTCCCAAGGAACTCCTGGAGGAATTCCCAAGGAACTCCTGGAGGAATTCCCAAGGAACTCCTGGAGGAATTCCCAAGGAACTCCTGGAGGAATTCCCAAGGAACTCCTGGAGGAATTCCCAAGGATCTCCTGGAGGAATTCCCAAGGAACTCCTGGAGGAATTCCCAAGGAACTCCTGGAGGAATTCCCAAGGAACTCCTGGAGGAGCTCTTGGATGAATTCCAAATGAACTCCTAGAGGAATGCCCGAGGAACTGATGATGAAAAATTCCCGAGAACTCCTGGATGAATCCTTGAGCGGAGGAATTCACGAGGAACTCCTTGAAGGAATTCCCGAGAAACTAGTTGAGGCATATCCGGGGAACTCCTGGAGAAATTCCCGGGGTTGTAGAAACTCTTGGATAAATTTCCAAGGAACTCCTGAGGGAATGCCCGAAGAACTTCTGGAGATATTGCTTTTATTCTACGCACCGTAGCTTATCTTCATGGAAGATATAGTCCAAGCCCAGGGAGGAATCCCAACAAATTCCCAAAATATTTCCTGGAGCAATCTCTGGACTAATCTCAGAAGCCATTTCTGGTTGATTCCTGGCTAAATCTTAGAAAATATTCCGACGGAGGAATTCCAGAAAACACAGTTCAAATGGCAATCACCGTAGAAAGTTCGTAACCAATTCCCTTCCGAACACGAATCAGCGCTTTAAGATGCAATTTCTGGCATAAATGACATATAAAGTTCTGCTCAACAGATTTCCGAACAAAGAATTTGAGATATTTCGAAAACACCGCTCACAATTTCTTCAACGATTACCCCGTTTGGTCCCGTCCTCTAAGAAACCGGATAGAGCTCCACGGGAGTTTCCCTATTTTTCTGAAAATTTAACCCGAGTTTTCAGCAAACATCTTTTGATGCGACTATACTGCCACCACTCGCAAAACAGTCCCATATGAATAGGAAACCCAGCAAAGATGGGACTGTTATGCGAGTGGGGGCAGTATAGTTTCACTTCAGCAGTTTTGTCTGATCCATTCAGGATTCTTCCATTAACAATTATGCCGAAGCATCATGAAGCAAGAAAAAAAATGCCGGCTTGATGAGATCCATTCGAGCAACTCAAAAATAATTGAACGATTGTGGATAACATCGATACTAAACAACTAAGTATGCACTTCGATATGTACCTAATATACGAATGATTTACTTCATTTGGAAGCAAGGCATAGCAGAAATATGAGTGTTTTTTTTTTGGAATATCTTACCGTGTGTAGTCCAGGGAAAATGGATCCGATCCGGATCGCCTATTTGCTCTAATATCACTAATGTCAAATTCCATTATCTTGTACACGTCGTCACAGGAACAACCAATGCGAAAACATCCGAACACCTATGCGAACTGCCCCGTACGAGATGTGATCGAGTTTTTCGTAATGAAACGATGGACAACTTTCCTGTCCGCTTGCCTACACCAGGTCCGAAACTCCTTGGAACAGCACACTCCCTATGCAGAATGGGCACTTGGCACTATCAGACGATTTTTGCCCCAATTGACCGATAAGGCAGTCGGTTCTTCCTCCAGCATGACGTCATTGGGGTCTCCTCCAGAGCAGTCTCTTTAGTCATGCTTCCATAGCCCCCATTCATTTTCACTGGTGGTTCGAGCTAGACTGTGTCCTCATCACCCTGGGCCGGATACACCACCACCGATTTCATCTTACTGCTCTTGCGACCTCCGGGTGTTTCGTCTTTCTAGGCATTTTGTCAGCTGCCACATAGGATACGCTCCGATACGTTGTGTATTTTTGCCTGACTTCGTTCGACCGCCGACCGAAGGATCCTCCAGCAGAGAACGGTATTTCGCCCTGCTGTGTTATCCGCCCGATGCCAAAACTTTGTTCCTTACGGCTTTCACCAGCTGAATATACCCGGAGATTGCACTCCACCAGCAGAACAGGGAGCAGTTCGATTCTAGCCCGCACGGCTCGTTGCTCGGTGCTTGAACTCGCACTCTTTATCTTCCTGAAAATAGCCAATGATTTAGTTTTCACTCAACTAGAATATTAAATCCGACTTACCATTTCTTCCTCAGCTTGATGGGTGATATCATCGACTCGGAATCGAACCTTCGGATGATTTGCCGAAATGTGTCCGCATTGCGATTCCTGTAATTTAAGATAATAGATAATATTAGATCTATTTTAAACTATAAACTTACCAGAATTGTCGAAATACCTACTAAAAGCTAGCAAAAGTAGAAAAAAAACAGCAGCCACATCAGAGATGAAAACTCAACATGGCTGCTTCATCGCAAGACTGCGGTCGATGACAGCAGTGTTGCGTGACTTAATATTGCATCACAAACGAATGCGATATGACATCGATTGTGTGTAATCGTATACAACATTGTCGTAACCAATTGGTTGCAGCTGTTTCTGTGTAATCTTGACATTTTCTCGATGTGAATATTACACAAATGCAACGGAAAGGAAAATTGTTAATTGTTTTTTATGTAATCCTGAACAGATGTAATTCTAAGCAAAATCGGTGTAATTGTACATCTGAAAAAAGCCATTACATCAATTTTCTGATACATCTGTCCTGTTACATCGAGGCCGATTACATTATTTTTTGCTGTGTAGAAAACTTTTTAAAACATTTAACTAAACCAATTGATTCAAAGATGCCAATTGATAGAAAATTCAATAATCTTTCGGATAAGAGTAAAAAAAATGCGATAAGTTTGACCATTTTCAAGTTATAGCCAAATAAGGCGATGAGAGTCAAAAACATGGGAAGTTCAATAACTACGTAACGGTTGAGATTTGACCATATGCGTAGAACAATTTTTTTCACCATTTATGGTCCTCTATCACCCTTTAAAAAGTTTGCACTCAGGAACTTAACACCCTGTATACTATATTTCCTGTTCGTTTAGCTTTAGCGTGTAAGTTACCAACAGGTTACCAACAAACTACTACCAAAAGAGGATTTGTTTTGGTTTTCGATCATCAACTGGACTGTTGCTGATGACACATCAGTACACGAACACAGAAGCAAACAGTCATTGAATGTGATGACGGGGGCACGTCTGTCGGAAAATATACAAAAACGTAATAAAAACAAAATAAATTATTGTATTTTTCAAATAGAAACTAATTATTCTCATTTCTAATCTGCATCTTTAGGGGTGATACAAAAAATATGTCATGTTAAAATCGACCTTTATTATTGTCGTCGCGGTTGAAACCCGAAGTTTACCCACACCCGACAATCGAATTTTCTCAAAATCCATACATGAAACCTAACGTCGGACGTAGAGCGCTGGACAGCGGACATGGGCCTCTATCCAGCGCACTGTGCCCGACGTACGTCCGACACACGGTTTATGAGAAATATCGATTTTCGCGTGTCAAAAATTCCGATTTTCAACTGCACGAACAATATCAACCCTCTCCCCCTATGTCTAACTTTTTGTATGAGACCTCTCCATTTTTGTATGGATCGTTACGTTCTACAAAACTCCCCCCCCCTCCCCCTTTCCCTCTAAAAGCATGACATAATTTGTGCACAGCCCATTAACTGCATATTAAATTTCATGGATCGTTGAACTTCAGGCGGTCATGGTGGACAGTAGAATAACATACATCTACTTGGTGGACCCCTCGAAAACCATCATTTGGAGGTGTGTGTGGGCGATTGATGATGAGGATGATGACGACTGACGATAATCAGTTTGATGGAAAAATAACAATACTGAACTGGTGAGCAAGTGGATCTGAAGCAAAAATCTTTCCGAACCAGTGAAAACTTATGAAAATCGAAGAAAATCTGCGGAAAATGGTCGAATTTGTGTTTGTGTAGTGATATTTCGCCCGTTTCGACATGGATTCCAAGAAGGATATCTACAATTTGTGGATTCAGTACACGACAAAGGTGAAAAAAGTTTGTGTTTTTGCTGGTCGCGATGTGTCACTACTTTTTTTTCGCTTCCGAGTGCTGTGCAATTTCGATTCATGTTTTTTGCTTATTCGTCGTGATAAAATGAATGAAAATTGTTCTCTTCCGCTACACAGAATGAGGAAATCTACTTCCGGCAGTTCATTCAAGGATTTGTCGGCATTTGGCAGAACCAGCTGCTGCTGGATTTCGACAATCCGCCGCTCTGGTCCGCGATCGCTCCCGATTCGGGACCACACCTGAATCGGCTTCCGGAGGAGCTGCTGCCGGCAATAGAGAAGTTCCTGATCATAGCCCGGGACAAGTTTGAAAAGGTAAGAGAAATCTTATTGGCTTCTACGATGCGGTCTGGAATTCCGATTGCGTAATGCAAAGGGATAGGTGCGTTTACCTACGTTCTAAACATGGCATGTGTTGACTTTCATTGGCTACCTATATACATTACATAGATAGCGGAGAATGCGATAAGAACAGAGAAGAAAATACCCTCGTGAGTCACATTTGCGACCGGAGCTAATTTATCACACACCACGCTTCGTAGGCTGGAAAGCTTAGATTAGGTGTTTTTGTTTACGATGACGGGGGTTCAATCGGTTAGGTCGATATTGTGGGCAATGACCATCATATAGCAGATAGCATTTCAACTGAATTACTCAATCTCAGTAAAAAATATTATAGATTGACCGATCGATTATTATTCAGAGACCTATAAACTCGTAAGAGTGCAATCATGCTCAAAAATCTTATTTGCGTGTTCGAAAATTTAAGAGAATGATAATGTAATTATGTATCTGCATCTTCTGAGGCAAATAACTTCAGTGCTCTGATAACGCAATCGAATTAATTTGGTGTGTTTTTATTTTTATTTTGCCTTCCACATCAGCTGGGATTGCTAAACTCATGTCATAGTGATAACGTTGAATTTCATTTACAAAGTAGATAATTGACGATAAAATATGATTCCGTTTTGCCTATTTTGTCAGGCCTATCTTGAATGTACCGTGATGTGTCATGAAAATTACAAATACAGCTAGCATACATTACCAATGAGCTGAGATTTTTTCTTTGGTTGGGCTACTGTGAAGTTTAGGCTTGTTTGGGCAAGTCGTTTTCAATAGGAGCACATACACTCCCGTTCAAAAGTTTGGGGTCACCCCCTCAAAAACATGTCATTTTTTTAGGTCCATATCTCAGCTAATTTGCGTCCGATTTCAAAACCCTAGGTTTTATTCAAAAGTTAATAAGTCAAAGAAACTTTGAACATGATTTTAAAGAAACTTTTTCAAAAAATTTTGTATGTAAATTTAACCCAAAGTTGCCAAATTTTCTAAAAATGAATATAAACTTACGACAGTGTCGCTGGAAGTTGGGTCGACCGAATTTTAAGATGAGAGCGGCAATATGACCCATTTCCTATTAGCTTTCAACTGCTTTTTACAGAACTTAGCTAAAAAATCTAGAAAAAAAGTTATTAAGTAAATTAATTCTTGATGTCATCGACCAAAAGTTTGGGGTCACCCCTCAAAATGCTGTATCGGCCAAAAGTTTGGGGTCACTTTCGTAAAACATGGGAAAGTGATTTGTTGATATCTTTGTCATCTTTCATTCAATTTTAATTCTTCTTGGCTTATTTGAAACAAAATGAATGATACTTACTGCATAGACATTGAACCACACATATTTGTTGAAATTTACATACTAAAACTTAACGTAAAGTTGCCTCATTTTTTGAAGCGTGGTAAAATGTGCTAACTTTACATAACATTTTTATATACAAAAATCGTTATATACGTTAAGTTGAAGACATCAAACGTAAATTTAGTTAATTATCTTTGAAATAAGCCAAAAATAATTAAAATTGAACTATAGATGACGAAGATATAACCAAACCACTTTTCCATGTTTTACGAAAGTGACCCCAAACTTTTGGTCGATGACATCAAGGATTAGTTTACTTAATAACTTTTTTTCTAGATTTTTTAGCTAAGTTCTGTAAAAAGCAGTTGAAAGCTAATAGAAAATGGGTCATATTACCGCTCTCATCTTAAAATTTGATCGACCCAACTTCCAGCGACACTGCCGTAAGTTTATATTCATTTTTTAGAAAATTTGGCAACTTTGGGTTAAGTTTACATACAAATTTTTTTGAAAAAGTTTCTTTTAAATCATGTTCAAAGTTTCTTTGACTTATTATCTTTTGAATGAAACCTAGGGTTTTAAAATCGTACGCAAATTGGCGGAGATATGGGCCTAAAAAAATGACATGTTTTTGAGGGGGTGGCCCCAAACTTTTGAACGGGAGTGTATACTCTTGAACTTTCCGGCTGTCGGCCGAGCCACCACAAGCGAGCCGTAAAGGCGTGCGCGAGGGTGTTCAGCATGACCATACTAAGGGTGATGGGTTGGATTCCCAGTCGGTTCAGGTACTTTCCGTGAAAAGAAATTTCCGTAATTTCCTAGGGCATAGAGTATTTTCGTGCCTGCCATACACGATATACACAGATATGCGATTCACGGCAGTGTAGAAGTGCTCATAGAACACTAAGCAGCCTTTGTCCCAGTAAGGTCGTTACATGAATGAGAAGCAGAAGAAGAACTGCGCGACTACTGAAAGATCAATATCATATTACAGAACAATCATACATCAGGTATCAAAAGGTTGGCTCCAGATGCACATTATCCTCCATTTGGGACATTTGTACGTGGGTAATTCTCGCTGAGACCGGCCCACTATTTACACCTTGTCTTCAAAAATGTTTAAGGTGCCGATTTTCTGAAAGCCCTCGCTAAAAAAGTAAGAAAAATGCATTTGGTTACTCAAATTGATGAACCCCCGTTGGTTAGAGCAACAACAATTTTTGCAGACCCCTCGATTTTGGTCAAATGGTGGCTCATTTAAACCGTTATAATTTGAAAGTTTCTCCAAAAACCTCCTCAAAACGAATTGTTGTTGAAAAGAGGAAAGATAGAGCTACTATTTACAATAATTAAACGTAGGGTCGGCCATATTGATTTTGGCCGCCATCTTGGATTTTTATACCAAAACTTTTTTTTTACCATGAGGGCAACCACCGATTTTCAAAATTGTTGCATCAATCGAAAGCTGAGGCATTGATATATAACATATCAAAAAATTAGAGATGTCTTTTTTACCTATCAAAAGTTATTTGCAGAGAGATTTCGCAGAGGAATACCCACAAAACTAAGCGTACATCTCAGTACTGGTGGTAGCTTAAGCCCCGCCGTTACCGATGTTATTATTGGAGATTTAAACAAGAAGTGGTATAGAGCTACCAGAGTTACGGCAGCACACGTGAGCTGGAAACAGCTCTTATCGTGATGGGCGACATGCAGAGGCGCGTGATTGGCTGGTGGCCGATCGGCGAAAGAATGTGCAGATTGCAGATTGGCCGATTCTTCAACTTCAGCATAATAAACGTGCACAGCCCACACTTCGGAAACACTGATGATGATAAAGACGCATTTTACGCGAAGTTAGTATGCATGCGAGTATGACCGCCTCCATCATCATAGGAGACCTAAACGCTCAGGTATGCCAGGCGGAGGAATTCAGACTGACGATTGGAAAGTTCAGCGCTCACCAGCAGACGAACGAAAACGGCCTACGACTCATCGATTTCGCCGCCAGCAAAAATATGTCCAATCCAGCACTCTTACCGATTAAGCTAATTAGGTTCCACACTAACATGCATGATGAAACGCATATAAAAGCTATTTCTTGTTGGCGTTCGTTTGGCCCGTCGTCGTTCGTCGCAAAGTTGATGATTGGGCTTCGTCGTGAAGCCCTTAGTCGGTGACGAAAAGGCTATTCGTCACCGTTGTTCTTTCCGATGACGATGATTGTGTTATTTTCTCCGCGGAGCGGCGACGACAAGGACGATTGTCAGCCCTGGCCATACGTAGCACCGTTTTCCAACACAATCTCCCTTATCGTAGCACCTGTAGATTACCACAGCAGACGGAATCGCAAATCGACCACGGTCTGATTAACACACGGCACTTCTACGACATGATCGACGTCAGGACCTATCGTGGCGCCAACGTCGACTCCGACCACTATCTGATGATGGTCAAACTGCGACCAAACCTCTCCGTCATCAACAATGTACGGTACCGGCGACCGCCACTGTACAACCTAGAGCGACTAAAACAACCGAATGTCGCCTCAGCATATGCGCAGAATCTCGAGGCCGCGTTGCCAGACGAGGGCGAGCTCGATGGGGTCCCTCTAGAGGACTCCTGGAGTACAGTGAAAACAACCATCAATGACGCAGTCAAGAGCATCATCGGGTACGTGGAACGGAATCGACGAAACGAATAATTCGACGAAGAGTGTAGAACGGGTTCGGTGGAAAAGACCGCAGCGCGGGCGGTAATGCTGCAGCAAGGGACCCGACAGAACGTGGAACGTTACAGACAGAAGCGGAAACAGCAGAGCCGCCTCTTCCGGGAGAAAAAGCGTCGCCTGGATAAGCGGAGTGCGAAAAAATGGAACTGCTGTGCCGTTCCCAAGAAACACGGAAGTTCTACCAGAAGCTTAACGCATCCCGCAATGGCTTCGTTTCGCTAACCGAAATCTACAGGGATAAGGACGGAGGCCTCATGACGAACGGACGTGAGGTGATCGAAAGGTGGAAGCAGCACTTCTATCAGCACCTGAATGGCGTGGAGAACATAGGCACGGGAGACCACGGCAATGGAGGACACGACAACGCCAGTGCAGCCAAAGACGGAAATGAACCAACTCCCACGCTGAGGGAAGTTAAGGATGCCATTCATCAGCTCAAAACCGACAAAGCAGTTGGTAAGGATGGTGTCGCAGTCGAACTTATCAAGATGGGCCCAGAAAAAATGGCCACCTGTCTGCAGTCTGCACCGGTTGATAGTCAGGATGTGGGAAACCGAACAGCTACCGGAGTAGTGGAAGGAAAGACAAGAAAGGCGACCATTTGGAATGTGAGAACTTCAGAGCAATCACTATTTTGAATGCTACCTACAAAGTGCTATCCCAGATCATCTTCCGTCGTCTGTCACCTAAAACGAATATGTTCGTGGGAAGTTATCAAGCTGGCTTCATCGACGGCCGGTCGACAATGGACCAGGACCAGATCTTCACCGTACGGCAAATCCTCCAGAAATACCAGGTCCCAACGCATCACCTGTTCGTTGACTTCAAAGCGGCATACAACAGTACATATCGATCGCGCATAGCTATGGAGAATCGGCTATGGACAAAAACGGCTTTTCTGGCAAGCTGACTAGGTAGTCTGATTAGAGCAACGATGGACGGTGTGCAAAACTGCGTAAGAGTTTCGGGTTAACTATCCAGTTCATTCGAGTCTCCCCGGGGACTGCGACAAGAGGACATACTCTTATGCGTACTATGAAACGTCGCTCTGGAAGGTGTGATGCGACGAGTCGGGCTCAACAGCCGGGGAACAATTTTCACAAAACCCGGTCAATCTGTGTGCTTTGCGGACGACATGGACATTATTGCTAGAACTTTTGGAACGGTGGCAGAACTGCACACCCGCCTGAAACGCGAAGAAGCAAAGGTCGAACTGTTGGTGAATGCCTCTACAAAAAAGTAGGGTAAGAAATCAAACTTTGAACTAGTCAAATTGTAATCCTAATTTGAACCATTTCGAAATTCATTAAAACGACGTACTATTTAGGCAAATATTGTCCCGAAAAAGATGTTAAACAGCTTTCCGTAATATAACCTGATAACATGGACTTTAAAAGCATTGAAAAAAGCGTTTTTGTTATGGAAAACAGGCAATTAAAAAACCACTGTGATTTCACCCATTTCCCCCAGAGAAAGCACATTTTCGGTGCACTCGTACAGCTCATGCATTGTATCACACGCAAAATGTGAACTCGTTAAATGAAAGCTTATTTATCGTAGAATCGACCAACCGAATATCATTATTTGTCATAAAATTATCTAATTTAAATAATTCTTACTTGGAGAATGTTATCTTAAGTTGAACCATCTGTAATCTAAATTTGAACTAGTAAACGGGGGCCCGCTTCCAGTGTTGGCCTGCAGACTGCGCTAGTGGTTGTTTTGTTTACTCTTGGGGGATGAAAAATTCCAAATTTAGTTTCCAAGTTCCTGAAGAGTTTAGAACATTCTTAGTTGAAATTCCACTGCCTAATGAAAAAATAGTTGGGAATTAGCAGATCTTCCTTTATGATAAGATGCACGGTGTGTCTGGTAGAAGAAATTTATTACAAAAAAATAAGCATCGCTAATTTTTACGTTACGTGAAAGTTGACGCTACTAGCTTTCATACAAGCCCAACATCGAAATATTCCATCGGGGGAACTTTTTCATACAAAAATTGGGTATGTTTGTTAAGTAGAAATAGGGATTAATTTGGAACCGTTTATTTTGTATGGGGAAAAACAGTATAAGGCATTTTATGAGACGTTTCAAATCAGCTGTTTTTTGAATGTTTACCAGCTTTGAAGTCCAACCGGTGGGCCCATTTATTTACATTTTTGCTAGCATAACATGTGGTACAGGCCCATTCAATAAATGAGGTTCATTTATCTGCAAAAATGGGTCAATCCGCCCACTATAATTAATATCCGTAGACTGTGGTGATGTTTTTTTCATCTGCTAGTGAAAGCATGCAGCTCGGGGGATTGATATATGCCACATTAGGAACCGAAACATCTCTGCCAGCAAAAATCTGATTGGCGCTCATCACATGTTATACTACTTTTCGTGAAAACAAAAACATCAAATGTAAACAATAACAATGAGCGGCCCATCGATAGAACGTCTCGTAAAATAGCTTATTCTGAAAAAGTTGTTCGAGATCCCTCGGTGGATTTTTTTGAGGGACCGTGTAAATGAAAGCTGAAAGCCTCTATATTTGAATAGCGAAAAATTTGACGATGCCCATTTTTTTGTTATAAACCTTTCCCATACACACGCCGTGGATGATCATATTTCAAGGGGGCTCAAGACGCAGAACGATTCAATGACGTAGGGTAGGGCGGGGCAAGATGGCCACCCGGGGCAAGATGAGCACCCCTCTGTTTTACTACTTTTATGGTGATTTTTGTCCAAACAACTAAATAATCCATTAGAATAAAGTTGATCCTGTTTGTAAACCTGATATAAGGTACTTCATAACGAACTAATTGAAAAATATCGTCAAATTAGTCAATAGCATGGATTTTGAGCATTTTCTTATAAGAAATCATTAGAATGAAATAAGGTTTTTATGTCACAATATATTTTTTACCGTAATTCTGGTTATCAGCCAACATTACTAGCTTACATTAGAAAATATTTTCTAAAAACAAACATTAAAATTTATTCAACTTAAGTTATTATCCTATAGTGGGGCAAATTGAGCACCCCTGATGGGAATATAGAAAATATTTTGAAATTATTGTAATCCAGTCAATAGTGCCGAACTGTGCCGAACACAAGTTTCCGTATCCTCTACAACTATTTGGTTGCGTAAATTTAAAAAAATAAGCCACTTAATAATCTTTTATTGTTTTTCGGGTCATTTTGTATAAAGTATTAAAACTACATTTTTTTTTCAATATTCGAAAAAGAAACTGATCATTTTAGAACGTGATACCATAGCTATAAACAAGATTTACTATATCAATCACTGTGTGGCCAATTTATTGTTAAAATATTAAGATTTTAATGAAGTGTTCTTCTTACCCCGTAGGGGTGCTCGTCTTGCCCCGCAGCATGTTCGGATTGACCTGAGAGAGAGGAGACAGCTGGCTTCGATTGCGTGCTACTTAATGTCAAGGAGGACCTGTCACAAACTGTCACCGCGAACCCAACTGAAAATCGCACATTGATGGTGTAAGGTGGTCAAATTTCCAAAATTTCTTTTTAAAATACGGCTCCGTTCTTTGTAATTTAAAAAGATAAAATAATGATGGTCAGTTTTCCCAAACCAGCGCAACGAATCCATTAATTGTTCATGGTTTGTAGCAGCGTACTCAATATGAAAATCATTTTTGACCAATTTTATATTTTCAAACCATTGTGCGGCGCCCAAAGTTGTACAAACAAGTAAGAAGAAGAAATGTAAACATCGTGGCTGTCAGTGAGCTGTCTCCTCTCTCTCAGGGATTGACCATAAAACATCTTTTCTGTTTAGTCAAAAAAAAAAATAATCCTTGTTGTGCATTTTGAACCCTGCCATGTTTATGGGTGGTAGAAAACATAATATAGAAAAGAACTACTGAGAGGTACTTTGAAAAATTGGGATCACTTCCAATAAACTCAACGTGATCCTTAGGGTGCTCATCTTGCCCCGCCCTACCTTATCATTAACCTATGGAAACAAATTATTCTCCGCAGCTACCGCATCCTCGCTGGTACGTTTATTACTCCGTGTCATCGTCGGGATTGAATGTTACACATTTAGGCCCAAAGATTTAAGGTGCCTTACCAAGTAAACCACCAAGTACCTCCACAAGATTTCTGAGAAACTTTTATGGATAATCAGACGCATATTTTGGTTGCCATTTCACATCCACACTTTTCGCAAAACTGTCATTCTTATGGTGGGTTTGATAAATATAGATCAAAGCATGCGCAAGCATTACATTTTTCGGAGCAAAATGTGAGCAACTCAAAGTTGCTCGATCTACAAAGTGTTGCTCTGGAGTGAGCTGTCTTTCCCCTTGGATCCATGTGTTTTTCTATTGCTCAGCACGAAATTGGCTGTTGTGGAAGATGCTCGAGCTGCTGCCGGCAGTAGTTCAAATTAAGATTAAAATCATTGTTGACGAATAATCGATTTTTTCAATGAAATTCGGTGCAAATACAAACTTTTTACCTTTTAACAGAAAGCTTATGCCCGTGGCTTTCATGTACATAAGATTTTGCCGTAGTAAATTATTTTCATGTGGGAGAAAAAATCACTCAAAATTTGCGCTACTTCAGAAAGCCGCAATTTGGTTCAACTTTTGATTACCTACTCTAAATGCTTTTGTACATGCTGGTAGGCGGAACCGAACACGACCGGATCCGTCTGGGTAGTAATGTTACGATAGACGGGGATACCTTCGAGGTGATGGAGGAATTCATCTAGCTCGGATCCTTACTGACGGCTGACAACAACGTGAGTCGTGAAATTCGAAGGCGCATCATCAGTGGAAGTCGGGCCTACTACGGGCTCCAGAAGAAGGTGCGATCTAAAAAGATTCACCTTCGCATCAAATGCACCAAGTACAAAACGCTAATATGTAAGACCGGTGGTCCTCTACGGACGCGACACATGGACCATTCTCGAGGAGGACCTGCAAGTTTGCGAACGACGCATGCTAAGGACGATCTTCGGTGGTGTGCAGGAGAATGGTGTGTGGCGGAGAAGGATGAACCACGAGCTCGCTGCACTCTACATCCAGAAGGTGACCAAGCCGAAAAGATACGATGGGCAGGGCATATGATATTGCAAGAATGCTGGACAACAACCCTGCAAAGTTGGCGTTTGCGACTGATCCGGTTGGCACAAGAAGGCGTGTAGCGCAGAGAGCACGATGGGCGGACCAGGTGGAGCGTGACTTGGAGTGCATTGGGCGTGACTGAGGATAGAAAGCGGCAGTCGCAAACCGAGTATTGTGGCGTACTATTGTTGATTATGTCTCATCTTATCTTGTCTTATGTATCTTGAGGACATTCTGTCCCTCAATTTCTCCAAGAAAAACACTATAAAAAATTTCAGTTTTACCGTGAAACAAAACAAGTTCGCTGACATTTCTGCAGAAAACCCTTGTCAATTGTTTTTTTTTGAAAGTCTATACAATAAGCAAAATGTTTTACAACTTAAAAATGATTCAAATGCTCTACGATTTGATTCCAGACTTCCGGTGACGATTCCAGCGAGGAACGAGACAATGAAACTATCGGCGAGATTCAGCTGCTGGTACGATGTCTGACAATAATCTGCCGTCATTTCGATAACATCGGTACGATCATCAAGTCCAGCTACATATCCAGCTGCGTGGCCATTTCAAATTCAATTTTTGACAAGGTTTGTTGTTTTGCTTGAGCTTTCCTTCAAAAAAGTATTGATGAATTTATTTTTTTATTCCAGTTGAACACATCGACCCCAGTGGCCGCCACCCAGACCATGTTCCTGGAGTGCTTTGCCCAGTTTCTCGAAGTGCTGTACGATCCGTACTTCACGTGGCGCAACTTTTTGCGTGGCGAAACGGCCGATTATGCTAAACTTGCATACAAAATCTCGCCCATGCACGCCGAAATAGTGCCATTCATCTACGATTGCTTCCAAACGAAGCAAATTGCCCGGCATCCGGAAATAGGGAAACAGTTGATTCACGTGCTCGGTGCGGTGATATCCGGATCACAGGTAAGGTTGGATTTGTGTGTATGTTAACCCTTTGGAGCCGATTTTTTTCGCCGCTCTCGACGCAACCTCGCTGGTGTCGAACACGTTTGTTATGCTCGGTTTCATCGCCGGGGTCATATATGACCCCTCCGGCTCCAAAGGGTTAAAGAATTAATTTTGGTGACGGAGAAACTGCATTTGTAAGGGAGCTAGCTTACTGTGAAGCTTATTGTTTGTTGTAACTTTCAACAATACGTGATAATGCATAGAAGATGGTAATAGGGAAATAATGACGTTGAATTGATATAGGGTCTTGTATCATTTTGTATAGAATTAGGCACGTACAGTATCTAACTCTATACAAAAACTCAAATCAATCGGTTTGAAAATGACTTAGTTATAGCGGCAAGTGCCCAAAATAGGTACACCTGCCCAAATGGTACAAGACCCAAACAAAGTTGTTGCAGCGTGATTGACCAAGGCAATTACAATTGTTCGGATTCTCGCGAAAACTTTCATCTACCATAGCTGGAATCAAACTATCATCTCATACATAATGAATATTCATGATGTTGAAAGTTATAACAATAAACCCGTCATGATTATTCATTATTTCACCGAAGTTTTAGAGGTAGTAATTTATACCAAAAAAGTAGAATTGAATTGTCTTGTTCATCAAATATGTTGTTTTCAAATAGTAACTTGTTACCACTTATTACCCAGTAGTATTAACGGGTATCGTTCTCCAATTATGCATCCGAACGCTGCTTTGTAGGTTGCCCTAATTCCAGAATCGACTCAGACTCAGACCATTAACTCTTACCATCTAAACTATCCCTCTGGTGACGGAGCTGCTAATGTGGTGAGTCCGTTTGCTTTGAATGTTATCTTTCTTTTGTGTTTGTCATTGATTGCATGCAAATCATCGTTAATGTCGTGAATCATCGTTTCATATTGCTTGTTTCGGACAAAGCTTTAATCGTTATTCTACCTAATTCAGGATAACGGACTACGTGCCATAAGTCCCGCCACAGTTACCATAGTTATGGATATCCTTTCCAAGTGGGAAAGCGACTCCGATCTACGTCGTCTAGTGCTACAATGTTTCTCCTTGATGGCAATCATATTGCAAAAATCTAGTCCTGAACAGGTATTACAATTGAGCCAGACAATTATATCACCCATCTCTTCATTGGCAAATTCACACTACTCTAATTCTAGCGCCAAATCGATTTGCTCACAATTTTTCAACTGTATCTGGGAGCGGTTCACACCCTACTGGAGACGGAACATTTCCTGCACAAGGCATCACCGGCGGAAAGTTTCGAGGTGTCGCCCAATGGTGATAATTACATCGACGTCGGTGCGCTGAATGCGATCATCGGCATAATAGAGCACTTCCTGCCGGGGCACGTCAACAGGCACGTTCTGTGCAATGCGATGTTCGAGGCAAAGTTCATACCCAGTCTGGTGCAAATTCCGGAGCGAGTGAAGGTAAGTCATCATTTTGTCTGATGTTTCCTTATTCGTAGCTCGGAATGCATCCATTAAAAGCATTTTCTTCCATTTAATTTTCTCTCCCCAACAGTCCTGGCACATCGATCATCAAACCCTGGGATCAACGTTGGTGCGCAATTTCCACAAACTTTGCAGCTGTTCGGAGAAAATTCACTACAATCTGATGCACACGAACAACATCAACGTGCTGTTCGATGGTCTCAAACATTTCGGACGTCCATCGCATGATTTGGTGTGTGATTGTTTGTACTTTGCCTTCGAAGGCGGAGACTATCACAGTTTGAATGCGCGGATCGTAACCAAACTGGTGCAGTGGATCCCGGCAATGGCTGAATCGGAACAGAACTACACCAGCGATGTGCTGCTGAAGAAGTGCTCGGCCAGCATTCAAAAGTAGGGAATTTAGATATTACTTCTATAATTTCAGAAATTTCACTTTGCTTACTTTTGATTGTTACAGCAAACATGCCATCTCGGAGCAGAGGATGATCAAGTGTATCGTAGACAGCTGCCTGACCGATCAGAACCGGTTAACGGCGAAGTGCAGTATTAATTTGCTGAAGCTGATCGAGGAACTGGCCAAGCACAGTATTCACCCGATCGAGTTGAAATGTCTTCTGCGGTTGCTCAGGAGCGAAGTCAACTTTGAGTACAGGAAGCAACTGTTGGAAGTCATTCTTAGGGTATCGCAATACAGACTGTCGCTTGGGGTTACCCCAGTCGAGTATCTGGACATTCAAAGCAATACGAACGGAATCACTATTCCGGAAATACGCAAATGGGACACCGCCCATGGTTTCGTGTTTCATGCCTGGGTTCGGCTCGACAAGGACGTTGAGCATTTCAGCGACGAGGAAGGAATCAATCTGCAGAACTACCGGAGACACCTGTTCAGCTTGACGACAAATTTTGGGACGGGATACGAGTTTTTTGTTCAGAAAAATGGAAATTTTGTGGTCAGCGTCATCACGAAGAAAGAATTTTTCACGGCTACGGCTCAATCAACGCACCTGTTGGATGGCCGGTGGCATTCCATTACTGTGAGCGTGATTCCTCCGAAGCGATTATTTTCCTACCATCAGATTAACGTGTACATTGACTCGGTGCAGAAGCTGGGATCGACCATGAAGTATCCGGCATTCGCAGAGGTAAGTTATTAGTTATTTATGAATATGTTGCCACTTTACCCTGGGCTTGGATTATATCTTCCAGGAAGCTTAGATTTCAGGCATGTGGTCGATGTGTTTTGCAGTAATAATTGGAATAGCTGAATGTATAATCAATGGCAAACAATTCTGTAAAAATCAGATCTTCAAGTCATCGTCATCTGATATAGTTATACTGATCATGATGCTGAATAGTATATCGAACATTTGTCGAAGTCATTTATGTGCCGGGAAAATATAATTCCAACTTGGTGAGAATATTACAAACTGAGGGAGGGTAATAGGCCCAGTCAGACCCCTGAATGGGCAATGTGGGTTAGTGTATGGGAATGCCATTGAAGGTTTGTAATATTCTCCGAGGCTTTCGAAATCCAACAGGGCGCGCCCCCGAGTTGCGGATAGGGGGAAAAGGAAGATTTTGTCGCATTTGTACTGCAATCAGCCAATGTGATATTATCTCCTTTGGTGTTGTAGTGCGAATAAATGATCTCATTCTATGGAAATTCGAACCTTGTATTGTATTGTTTTTAAACTTCAATTTTCAAAGCTTGACAAGGTTTTGAAGACAAACATGAGATGAGAGAATGGCCAAATAGGACAGTCACATCAGCAAAGCCTTTAAATATGCAAATGTTATCTACGAGTCCATGTCTAGCATTTAATATGTACGGCAATGACTGATTCTTACCTAGTAGGGATACTACAAGACCACGCGGACAATTCGATTAAAGGCTTAATTGGGAATAATCTATTTTCCGGAACTGAAGGGACATTTTTTCTGAAGTGGAGTCGGAGAGGGTATCAGTAGTTTCTATAGACTTGCTTGTCATTTTGTAGATTTTTTGGTTCTGGAAGTTATGCGATTCACTATTGAGCCTTAAAATTATTTTGAACCTGAATAAAGGGTGATACGGTCAAAATTTGGTCACACAATTTGTTTCATAACTTGAGACTGCCTACACCAAAACAGCTGATTTTTGGACCAGTAATGGTACATTATATGTAGCTTTTACCATAAAATTATCATCAAAATCGGTCTAGTATTTGCGGAGATATTGTTGAACCCTGAGATCTGCCATTTTAAAATTGTGTACAAAGAGGATTAAAAAATAAGAACACATTTTTACTCTTTTATTTATAGAGCCAGAAATACTGAACCAATTTCAATGAAAATTTTTCTGTATGTAAATTATACATATCAAAATTTTGTGTAAACATTTCATTTAATTTGATCTAGCCGTTACAAAGTTGTATTTGTTTAGGTGGTCAAATTTTGTCAAGTCAAGTCAAATTTTGGTCGCACATTTTTTGTTATAACTTTAGACTGCGTACACCAAAACAGCTGATTTTTGGATCAGTAATGGTACATTATATGCAGCTTGTACCATAAAATTTTCATCAAAATCGGTCTAGTATTTGCGGAGATATTGTTGAACCCTGAGATCTGCAATTTTAAAATTTTGTGCAAAGAGGATTCACAAATAAGAACACATTTTTACTGTTTTATCTATAGAGCCAGAGATACTTAACCGATTTCAATGAAAATTTTTTTGTATGTTAAGCATGCATATCAAAATGTTGTGTAAAAAATTCATTCAATTTGATCCAGCCGTTACAAAGTTATATTTGCTTAAGTGTCACCCGGTCAGTTTTTTTTTATATTCAAACTGTTACAACTTTGAAAGTATTCAATTCCTACAAAATGGCTCAAAATTTTACTAAGAACATATTTTCATAATAGTATAATACTGTGAAATTTTGATCGGAGCAGTATTGGTAGTTCTATAATCAAAATTGTGCTTTACTGACCTTTACTGGCACGGTAAAGGCTGGGTATGCTGCGCAATTCAGATCCCATTGTGATCCACTAGCCTCTGCCCAGCAACTCCTATCCCTACCTCCACGCGGTACCGGCCGGAAACTATGAGCAACCTTAGGGAAGATCGGGTAACCAACCCCGGTGGGAACTTTGGTCGTAGGCTGACAGGGAAGGGGGGTTTGCTTCGGTAAACCTGAGCGTCTGTTCTCCAGGAGGAGCGGCTCACAACAGCGTCTGATCCCCATGTTAGGGGCGGCTGATCTACGTCCAAGTGCCAGGGAAGGACTCTAAGCTCAACTGTGCACTATGGTCCTCCGGAAAGTAAGGGGTTGGTGTCAGGTCCTACGAGCCAGCCGTAAAAAACCATTGTAACGGAAAATCAGCAACAGAATAATACGAACCGAGACCAACGGCAACGACCCCAGCGAACAAAAAGGACTTGCGATTGGAAACTCGGTACGTGGAACTGCCGATCTCTCAACTTCATTGGGAGCACCCGCATACTCGCCGATCTACTGAAGGACCGCGGGTTCGGCATCGTAGCGCTGCAGGAGGTGTGTTGGACAGGATCCATGGTGCGAACGTTTAGAGGTAATCATACCATCTACCAGAGCTGCGGCAACACACGCGAGCTGGGAACAGCTTTCATCGTGATGGGTGATATGCAGAGACGCGTGATCGGTTGGTGGCCGATCGACGAAAGAATGTGCAGGTTGAGGATCAAAGGCCGATTCTTCAACTTCAGCATAATAAACGTGCACAGCCCACACTCCGGAAGTACTGATGATGACAAGGACGCATTTTACGCGCAGCTCGAACGCGAGTACGATCGCTGCCCAAGCTACGACGTCAAGATCATCATAGGTGATTTGAACGCTCAGGTAGGCCAGGAGGAACAATTCAGACCGACGATTGGTAAGTTCAGCGCCCACCAGCTGACGAACGAAAACGGCCTACGACTCATTGATTTCACCGCCTCCAAAAATATGGCCATACGTAACACCTTTTTCCAACACAGCCTCCCTTATCGTTACATTTGGAGATCACCACAGCAGACGGAATCTCAAATCGACCACGTTCTGATTGACGGACGGCATTTCTCCGACATTATCGACGTCAGGACCTATCGTGGCGCCAACATCGACTCCGACCACTATCTGGTGATGGTCAAACTGCGCCCAAAACTCTCCGTCATCAACAATGTACGATACCGGCGACCGCCACAGTACAACCTAGAGCGAATGAAGCAACCGGATGTCGCCTCAGCATACGCGTAGAATCTCGAGGCCGCGTTGCCAGACGAGGGCGAGCTCGATGAGGCCCCCCTAGAGGACTGTTGGAGTACAGTGAAAGCAGCCATTAAAGACGCAGCCGAGAGCACCATCGGGTACATGGAACGGAATCGACGGAACGAATGGTTCGACGAAGAGTGCAGAACGGTTTTGGAGGAGAAGAATGCAGCGAGGGCGGTAATGCTGCAGCAAGAGACTCGACAGAACGTGGAACGTAATAAACAGAAGCGGAAACAGCAGACCCGCCTCTTTCGGGAGAAAAAGCGGCGCCTGGAAGAAGCGGAGTGTGAAGAAATGGAACTGCTGTGCCGTTCCCAAGAAACACGGAAGTTCTATCAGAAGCTCAACGCATCCCGCAACGGCTTCGTGTCGCGAGCCGAAATATGCAGGGATAAAGACGGAGGCCTCTTGTCGGACGGAAGTGAGGTGACCGAAAGGTGGAAGCAGCACTTCGATCAGCACCTGAACGGCGTGGAGAACGTAGGCACGGGAGCCCACGGCAACGGAGGAAACGACGACGCCAGTGCAGCGGAACGGTGGCAGAGTTGTACACCCGCCTGAAACGCGAAGCAGCAAAGCTCGGATTGGTGGTGAATGCCTCAAAAACAAAGTACATGCTGGTAGGCGGAACCGAACACGAACGGTTCCGTCTGTGTAGTAATGTTACGATAGACGGGGATACTTTCGAGGTAGTGGAGAAATTCGTCTACCTCGGATCCTTACTGACGGCTGACAACAACGTGAGCCGTGAAATTCGGAGGCGCATCATCAGCGGCAGTCGGGCCTACTACGGGCTTCAGAAGAAACTGCGGTCGAAAAAGATTCACCCACGCACCAAATGCACCATGTACAAAACGCTAATAAGACCGGTAATCCTCTACGGGCACGAGAATTGGACCATGCTCGAGGAGGACCTGCAAGCACTCGGAGTTTTCGAGCGACGCGTGCTAAGGACGATCTTCGGCGGTGTGCAGGAGAACGGTGTGTGGCGGAGAAGAATGAACCACGAGCTCGCTGCACTTTAAGGCGAACCCAGCATCCAGAAGGTGGCCAAAGCCGGAAGGATACGGTGGGCAGTGATGTTGCAAGAATGCCGGACAACAACCCTGCAAAGCTGGTGTTTGCAACTGATCCGGTTGGCCCAAGAAGGCATGGAGCGCAGAGAGCACGATGGGCGGACCAGGTGGAGCGTGACTTGGCGAGCATCGGGCGCGACCGAGGATGGAGAGCGGCAGCCACGAACCGTTTATTATGGAGAAATATTGTTGATTCAGTTTTATCTTGAATTTGATGTAATACTAAATAAATGAAATGAAATGACCTTAAATTTTCGAAATTTACTATGGAACGCCTTTGTACAAAATTTGAAAAAGGTAGGTCGATGGTCTTATCTATATATTAACCAATACTTAATCGATTTTGATGAAAATTTTATGGTATAAGCTACATATAATGTAGCATTACTGGTCCAAAAATCAGCTGTTTTGGTGTACGCAGTCTAAAGTTATGAAAAAAAATGTGTGACCAAATTTTGACCGTATCACCCTTTAGTACTGATATTGTCAAGTCTGTACCTGTCTGTACCAACACGCTAATCCCTCACCAAAATACCCTTTTCCTACCCCATGGCGTTTGTGTGGTCAGCAAAGACTACTTAGCCATTACCCCTCCTAATCATCAGCTTTGGATTGACTTGCGCTCTCATTGCCCCACCAAATGCTGCAAAATGAAAATGAAATGGAAACCATCCATTCTTCGGCTCGTGTTGAACGAACTGATCAGATAGCTCGAGCGATCAAAAACACCTGTACTAATAGTACCTGTACAACTAATAAATCTCATAATCCTTAAAGTGTTTTCAAAGTTTTGTAAAACTGCAATACTGTTCACGATCTACAAATTCCTGATTGGAACTAATCCAGTGTTTATCTCACTTTTCAGGTATTCTACTACTGTGCCATTGGCGCTCCGTACAACAATGTCCGGAAAGTGTCGCACACATCGCATCACTCGAACGCAGCTCGCATGGCACCATCGCCGGAGAGCACGCCGCCGCCAATGGAAAAGGACGAAAAACCCAGAGGTGGCCTATTCCCCAGCCTTATGGAGAAGACCTTCTTCCCGGGGATCGTCTCCCAAGTTCCCAACTACTTTACCCTTCCCGCTCGGCAGTCACCGTCCTCGTTGGATCCCAGTGTGAAATCCTACCCGATCGGAATGCAAGATTTGGTGTTTGGGGAGGCAATCAGCTTGAAGGGACAGCTGGGCAGCGTTTTACTAGCAGACACGAATGTCAACCTTAAAAGTTTATTCGAGGCCGGTCCAACCATTGCCAATGTGCTCGCGACGGATATGATCGAATCGTTCGACATGGCTTCCAAATTTGTGTTCTGCTTTTCGCCGAGTGCGTGCTATGATGGATTGTGTTTGGACCTTGCGCCGGGAAATCAATACAATGGCCACGTGGTCGCAAGTGTTTCCAGTATACTGTCAATTCAGAATGCGATCAACGGAGTGGGAGGAATGATGGCGCTTTTGCCTATTTTGGATAACATTTGCAAAATTCCTGCGTGCGATATTCCCACTTCGGATGAACTACTTCCTCTGACACCGGTGGCCTCTCCGACAAGGGACGATCATTTTGGCGATTGGGAAATGCTGCAACCAAATTCTTTAACCGAAAGTAAAATTATACAGAACCCTATCGCATGTTTCATTTGCTTGGTGCGAAATTTTATCCATGGAAACGACTTGAACAAGGAAAGCGTGCTGAAAAATGAAGGAATTTCTTTGATAAGTCAACTTCTGCAAACGTGCAACGAGGCGTGGTTCGATGTGAACGTTCTGATGGCAGTTCAGCTTCTAATCGAGTCGATCCAAAACGAGATGCCCTCCGCCAACATGGACCTTCTGCACGTGCTCTACAAGGATCTGGTGTTCAACTTCCGGATATGGTCCAGGGCGCCGTTCCAGATCGTTATTGGGCACATTCAGTACATCAGTGCTACCATCAAAGACGATAGGAAATACTTCCGGAAACACTTCGGAACGCAGTTTTTGCTGGATGTGGTTCAGGAATTCTTTGCGGGGAATTGCAATCTGCCGGCGCAGGACGCCAAGATGGTTCGCGATTCGTTGCTGCGAATTCTTAGATACTATCTGCAGAAGGAGGTCAACATAAAAGAGGTAAATCCGGGTTCTACAAGGCTTTGTATTAGCGTAATAATTTTCGTATTTTTCAGATATCCTCCCTGCTAACTTTCCTGACCACGGTCAAATCGGAACCCGTGGTAGTGGAGATCATCGAAATGCTAACCCAGCTCATCGAGGGAAAGCACGTCAAGGATCAAATCTTCCTGCTGATGTACGAGCCGCATATGGCCGAAGCACTGTACTCGCTGTTCACGGATCGACACTTCGGACGGGAGGTACACTCGCGTTTGCTGAAGTTCATCAGTGGAATGCTCAATACCAAACGAATCTCCAGCAAGCATAAGGCGGCTTTACGACTTTACGAAAGTTCAATTGAATGCAACAGTTTGTACCCGGGGTTGTTTTCGTTTATGATTCCTTTCGATATGGAATCGGATGTGATATTGGGGTTGCTGGATCTGAATCTATGCCTGGATTCGGAAATGGGTTATGCCGGGGCGCTGTGCTTGATCTATCACGCTAATTTGGCTAGTCTGTCGCTGAAACTGGAGATAGCAAGGAGGCTAATGACCAGCACTTTTACCAAACCGAAAGCTCCTCAAATGATAGCCAAACAGGTGGGTTGGCAGGAGTCGATTGCTCGGTTGCTGATCAAGAAACCGGTCGAGAATCGATCACTGTCGGAGAAGGAGAAGGAAAAGGGACTTATATTGACTGATATCGAGGAGATCGTCAAACGGGAAAGTGAGTCTTCCATTGGAAACGGTCAAAGTGACCTGATCGTATTCGACGATGAAACGATGGAACTTAAAGCTCAGGAAACATCTAAGCAACCGAACTCACTCCTCACGGAAGCGGCTACTGCGATTGAGAACGAAATCAAAGAACTAGCAGATAGTGTGCAAGAAGCAGTGGTTGACAATATCACATCGTCGATAACTTCGGTTTATTCGGCAATTCGGCAGAAGACCTCCGACATCCAGGATACGTTAGAATCGCTGACGATGAGCTTCGAAGAAGCTTCTGGGCGAAAGAAGAACTCTTCGTCGTTTTCCAGCAGCAGTGACGACAATGCTTCGTTTGATGAATCGTTAGCAGTGTCCTCGGTTAAGGATGACACGCAGTCCACGAGAAGTGTCGATGATTTGGACGGTAGTGGTGCAGCTGGTGTTAACGACGAGCCCAATTTGAAGTGTTCCGAAGAAGATGATGAAGAAAATCTAGTGTACCTTGTGTCGAATATACTGTTCACAATTTTATGGCGTGGTGTGGAAAATTCAAATGATTCGTGGAAAGAACGTGGCCAAGTGATGGCGTGTATAAATTTGATAGCTTTGAACAACGAGTTGTACTGTTCGCACTTAAGTTTGAGGTTACGGATTCTGGAAATGGGTGTTCAGGCTGCTTTAATCGACCTTGCAGAAAATGCACAGCTCGCAGTGACTCATCAGCAGAACGCTGCCCAACTCCTAAGGCTAGCGTATGACCTAGTAGTGTTGGATCCCAATGAGGACGATTCGAAAAAGTGTTCAACCAAGCTATTAGATGGCGTCCTGTCCCTCCTCGACATCCTTATGGTGTTCCAACAGAGCAGCTCGGACGACTGGTCTGAGATGTCGCATGTGTGTTTAGGTTTACTGCTGAAGTGTTCTCACAATCCCAATTCGGACATTGTGGCGATGGCTACGGCCAAACTACACGCCCTGTTGCAAAACCGAGTGAATCAAGACCCCGCGGAAATCGGTTACCTCCTGTATAGTCTAAATCAGGCCATAACCAGTGCAATAGACGTGGGCAATTCCGAACAGTATTCGTTTTTGATACCGGTATTGAAAGCGCTGCTGGAGAAATCGCGAATGGTTATCGGTTTGACCACGAGTGCGCCGGATTTACCTTCGACGTCGTCGGGACCGATTTTCTTCCAGAACTTCCAAATGTACTGTACGAGCAAGCAGTGGACCTCGTTCATCGAGAAAAAGGTGAGTGTGGATTTTATTTATCAAGGTATACAATAACGAGATGTTTGAATCAAAAGTTTAAGTTGATTAGAAGTATTAACACTCAAATTTCTCTTAATATTTAGTTGAAACTTAACTCAAATATGTTTTTTGAAATGCTTTTGAACAGTGCAGTTATAGCATGTAGTATATCAAAGGTGTGTTTTTCTGCAGACATAAAAAACGGGTTGAGGGTGCTCCCCATCTATGAGCGACAATATAAGAGACTAGGCCTCGGACTGATTTCACACAAGATACAAGTACCTATGGTTGGTTGGTATTTAGAGTCGATGAAGAGAAATCGATCATGTTACTTTCGCCTTTATTCAAGCTCAATCTAGACATAGCTTAATCGTTAGTTCGTCGTTTCTTAATGTTCACGCGTTTTGCAGAAAGTTACCCTTGGATTAGTGAAAAACTCTGTGTCACTCATTATGTTCCAGAGTGTAGTTCCTGAAATCACTACCGATCCTATCACGAAATTCTTACAAGATCAAGTGTGTTACCAAGATACGTTTGAAATAATCAAAGGTCATCTAATTTTCCACTTCATGTCAACACTTGGGGACGATAGCCTTCTGCTGTACTGAACATTAAAAAATCAATCAAACTGTTCGGGAACCTTTTTTTAATTCACAGCCATAGCAGTAACTGGGTTTGCTATGAACAATAACGTTTCTCACCTGCCCCGTAACGTGGGTAGATCACCTTAGAATGGTGCGTTGCGGCGTAAGATCTACCACCGCATCAAATTTCGATCTTGTTAATGTTTTCATGCCTAAAGTGGCCGATCAGTGGTGTGCAGACATTCCAGGATCGAGATTTGATGTTCTTTTTTAATGTTTTGTTGCTAATCCACATTCTATTTCAGGAGTAATCAGGTAAATGTTTTGTTTATAAATGCTTCTTAATCATGATTATGATTGTTTTTCAAACAAATGTACACACTTATTTTGGATTTACGAGTTCGGTAATTTTATCTACTGGATTCGATTTGTAAATAACAAAATTGGCGACAAATCAGTATTTCCATCTAAAAGAAAGCGAACTTCAGTTAAATGTTCTGCATTTTACTGAGTTCGGTAATGTTTCATACTATTTTCTCAGTAAAATTCACGCTTCACCGAAAATGGGAATAAGTCAGTAGACGCAGGTACCGACTTTCGTTAATTATTGTAATTTTACTGAGTTTTCGTCATTATAAAATCAAAACAATCAGCTGCCCTCGGAAGCAGCTGTCAAACAAAATTATCGTTTCGTTTTTCGGCAGCTGCAGCAGCAGCGAGATGCCGGAAAATTCCAGATAATTATTACAACAAAATGCCTTTTAATCGGACAGGAGACTCGAGTTTTCTGTGACCCCGCCAACTTTCAGGTAAGTAATAGATAAATTTGTAAAAAAAAGTGATTTTACTGAATGTGGCACTACCGAGATTGGCAATGGTGCTGACAAAGCTTCTCCCGCCGGATTCTTCTGACTCTTACGAATTTGCTACTAACGAGCTCCAGTCAACACCAACGCCGATGAGATTTCGTGCCATGTAATCACTGTCTTTACGAATTCCTTTACTATTCAACCAAAAGTTGGCGGGGACACAAAAGGTCAATCATTCTGTGGCAGTCCGAAATAAAAAAAAAACGAGATGCGGCATGCGGGAAACCACAATCAACTGAAAAACTCAGTAATCTGAGGTTATTGAACAATTTACAAAATCAGTAATTTCTTCTCACAAAAATTACTGAGTAAGTCGGTAGTTTTTTGACAGATGATCCATTTACCAATTTACTGACTTTTAAGTAATGGTATCATTACCGAGTAGTCAGCAGTTCAAAAACCCAGTAAAATTTTACCGAAGTCGGTAATCTAAATTCGCTGTGTACACAACACACACTGACATACATTACATATACATATCTCATCATATATTGGGAAAGGGAGGGACCATCAGGGCACCCGATTGAAACGATTTGGACAGGAGCTTGGAACTGCCTCCTCCTTATTGTTAACATTTCGTGGATTGAGGGCGGGCTCTTCGACCCCATCTATTGGGAGTATTCTGTCAATCGAGGGCTAGATTTTGCAGTTGTTCGTGAGAACTTTCTTCTGGAATTCTTTTCCCCTGACGCGGATTTCGCGCAAGTGTCTCTGCTTGCGGGTCCGCACAACCCTTTTTGGCCCTTCATACAGGAGAATGACTGACCACTAACAACAGCACAATCTTGATCAAATCGCTTTTCAGATTATTCCAGTACTATAGGCAGCTGCCTTGCTACAATAGATGGTAGAACAATATCATCATCATCAACAACAAAAACGTTTCACACCTCCTGGGTTTCGTGATCCTCTTTGGAATTTTGAGAGCCATTACAAAATACTTTTGAGATACATATTTCAGGGCAATCAAACTTCCCTACAACTTCAAGCCTACGTTACGGCTGTAGGTTCTATGCTTTGTACTTAAAATATAATATGCCCAGTTTCGTGTTCAAAAGGAATCGCATCAAGATAGACTGAGAAATACCTTCTGAAATGCAAACAGCCCTATAAGCTGTCTGAATGGCCTAGAGCAGCGTTTCTCAAACTATGGGTCGCGACCCACTGGTGAGTCGCGGACTGATTTTTGGTGGGTCGCGAAGGCTTGGGCGATATTGTAATGAATGCCTTAATTAACTTATGTCAAATGATATTGTATGCTATTTTCTAATTTACAAACACTCTCTTGTAAATACGGCTGAGTTATTTCTAGAAGCGAGTTTCTCCTTAATTCTATCCAATCTATTGTATTATAAATCTTAGTCTTTAGTGTTTTGAATATCGAAATTACTGTCTGTGTTCTGAAATAGTTGTTGTTCTTAAACTTAAGGTTTTGGTTTCTGGTAAAATATTAAAATTTGTTTCATTCTAAAAACGCTATTTAACCCTCGAGCGATATCACTGTTATATTTTGTACAACACGTTAAAAAATTTCGCTTTTTGTACTCCGCATTAGCGTGGTGCTGGCGGTAGTGGCTAACCGCGCGACTGCCGGAAGGTTAATGTTCAGCCACTTACCGTAAATATAGAGAAACAATATGATACAAAACGCTTGATTTAGTTTCCTTTTATTTGTAAGAGTCTTTTTGAAAATCTGCAGACGCATAAAATTGCCACTATGTCTTCAAAGACGTTGTACTAATGCGTGAGACTGGTTAAATTCATATCATGACAAATCACTAGGGCTTCTCAACCTTATCTTGACGATCTCAAAAAACATATAGCACTTTAAATTAATAAAAGAAAACTTGAACATTTGTGAGATCAAGTGCTACGTGAAGTAAGTTTAAGAGTATGATATATACACGTTAATAAAAACAAAAAAAACAGTATGATGAAATGTATTTACTCAAAACGACAATCCAAATTTTCCTAAATGACGTATGTTATGAAAATACGTGCTGATGGGTCGCCAAATTCTATAACAATCAGAAGTGAGTCGCAAGCTGAAAAAGTTTGAGAACCCCTGGCCTAGAGTATTCTAAAGAACCCCTGGCCTAGAGTATTCTAAATGTTCTCGGTCTTCAAAGGCCATAGGTTGTAAATATCTTCGGAAAATATTTATCTTGGTTTCTTTGATGATAATGATTGCTGTATCTTTTAATGTCTCTTGAGCAGAATCATGCAATTTCAGGAAGGTTAATATCGAACAACACTCGCTCTAACCCTCCACTTCAAAAGACAAACGCAGTTCATGAAATCACAGAATCGAATCACGCTAAAGCAACTCAAGCCAAGGCTCGTTCGAAACAGAATCAATCACATCTAACAGTAGCGATCGTCTTTTCTTCATGAGCCATACATTGAAACACGAAGCTTTGACTGCATGAATTTTTGTTCGACGCCTCACATTCATATTCATATGGCGTGCTATGTTTGTGTTTGCTGCGCCATGCAATACCTACTACTTAACCGATTGACCTTTATCCCGGCCCTACCTGGTGACAGTCATCCATCAATGATTGACATTACTCTGCGTCGACTGGTATCATACGTTGGATTGCTCATGAGACTGAGGAAAGAGCGTGGTGGGAGTTTCCGCCGTATCGTCAGGAATGTGTTTGTTAGCGACGGTTGGCAGTACATAGCGTTGATGGAGTCAGAAGAGAAATGTAGATGTTACAGTGACCCCACACCGATCAATCACCTTAATTTTGTACACTATTTATGAATCACCATGTTGATCAAATGAGTGATTCATGAACTATGGGCATTTTTGCCGATTCATAAATTGTGGGGTCACTGCACAATGGTCCACGAAACAGATTTACGAGGAAAGATGCATTCAGCGCCTTCAAATGATTTCCTAGGGTAATATGGTCTTCTACAAAGTTGTTCCTAAAAATAAGGCCCTCTTTTCAATATACATGAAAATTAGGGTGGTCCATATTTTCAAAGAAATTGGAAACCAAACTTTTTTATTTACTAGAATAACTATATGCATTCTTCGGGATAGTTGTAGATCTATCAATTTTGAGCAAGTTTGCTGAAGACACTTTTTATGTAGCTTTAAAATTGGCCGATATAGAGGTGTTTTTCTGAATAAGCTTAGGGTGGTTCAAGAAAAAACGGTTTTCTGGCGTTAACTTTTTCAGTTTCGATTTTTCATCAAAGTCGCCCAAGAAACACTTGTAGAGTATTTGAAGACGCGTCGTTTCGTGCGCTGAGATGATCGTTATCTCTTTTGGTTCAAAAGTTACAGGCGTTTTTCTTAAAAAATCATAGTTTTTTAAAAAAGGTTTATGATGGGTTGGGGCAAACATAAAAAATATCTTTTGCCCGCATTCAAAAGAAGAAATGTTGTTATAAAACATATCAAAAAATTAGAGGGGTGTTATTTTTGTAACTCAAGTGGAAAATACTTAAAAAGTGCCTATTTTTTCTAGAAAATCATCAATATCTTTAGAACGGAATGACGTAGCAACATTCCCAGGGCACGAAATTGCGCGTTTTTGGAAGCTCTAAAAGTGGTTCTTAGGCGACTTTGACGAGAAATTTGAAACAAAAGATATTTTTTATGTTTGCCTCAACCCATTATGAACCCTTTTTGAAAAACTATGATTTTTTAAAGTAAAACGCCTGTAACTTTTGAACCAAAAGGGATAACAACCATCTCAGCGCACGAAACGACGCGTCTTCAAATGCTCTACAAGTGTTTCTTGGGCGACTTTGATGAAAAATCGAAACTGAAAAAGTTAACGCCAGAAAACCGGTTTTTTCTTGAACCACCCTAAGCTTATTCAGAAAAATACCTCTAGATCGGACAATTTCAAAGCTACATAAAAAGTGTCTTCAGCAAACTTGCTCAAAATTGATAGATCTACAACCTTCCCGAAGAATGTACATAGCTATTCTTGCAAATAAAAAAGTTTGGTTTCCAATTTCTTTGAAAATATGGACCACCCTAATTTTCATGCACATTTTAAACAGGGCCTTGTTATTAGGGACAACTTTGTAGAAGATCATATTTGCCTAAAAACTCATTTGAAGACGTTGAATGCATCTTTCCTCGTAAATCTGGTTCGTGGACCACTGTTCACTGTACGGCGTTTTTGTGTTAATATGGTGATGTTGCACAAGAGTCTTGTGTCTTTTTGTTGTGAACAAACTCGGAAGCGATTTTGTCATTATTTGCTACCGAAAAAACAAAGCGTTGTTGCCGTGCCTTCTTTGTTGCCTATTTTTCGCTTGCGGTGCCACATTCTGCGTACACTGCACAAGACTGCTTTTGAGCTTTAGAGGTACTATATTTACGAATGGACACTATGGATAATCCTGGATATATCTTGACAGTATATCATTAGCCTCTGTTGAGTTGATATTTTAAGCTCTAATAATCTTAGTTGATACGTAAAATAAAACCCAAAAAAGTGCCGCTGTTGAATCTATATTTTAATTCTTTTGGAGCCGAATAGAAATAGAAACGACTATAATTCACACATTCAATAAAACAGAATATGAATACGGAGGCCTCTTGACGGACGGACGTGAGGTGATCGAAAGGTGGAAGCAGCACTTCGGTCAGCACCTGAATGGCATGGAGAATGTGGGCACGGGAGACCACGGCAACGGAGGAAACGACGACGCCAGTGCAGCGGAGGACGGAAATGAACCAACTCCCACGCTGAGGGAAGTTAAGGATGCCATTCATCAGCTCAAAACCAACAAAGCAGCTGGTAAGGATGGTATCGCAACTGAACTCATCAAGATGAGCCCAGAAAAGTTGGCCACCTGTCTGCATCGGCTGATAGTAAGGATCTGGGAAACTTAACAGCTACCGGAGGAGTGGAAGGAAGAGGTAATCTGCCCCATTCCACAATGGTTTATTTTCCCATTTTCACGCTCTTAATTATTAGCTCGAAGGATTGAGGAGATAGAGCAATGGTGTCTTCGGCAAAGTTGACGGGAATAACCAGCGCCATCTTTTGACAATTAGAGTTTTCGAATCAATCCCCCTAAAAGTGAGATACAAAATCATTTTTTTTAAATTGTTGAGATAGAGGGTCGACGTCTTCGGCAAAGTTGTAGCATTCTCGATTCCAAACAACTTTCCTGAAGATGTCAATGTTGTAATTTCTACTCCAATGGGGATAGAGGCCTGTGTTTGAAAGTTAGCCCCAAAAACACGTTTTATAAGTAAAACATACATTTGTTGAATTTTTAGACTCATTCAATGTTTTGCAAAGTTGTATGAATCAATAAAATACGCAACTTTGCCGAAGACATCAAAGCTGTAAGAATTAAATGAGACGACTAATAGATGAATTTATGATTTTTTTCATCCACTTTTAGGGATAAACATCTTTCTTATGGGCAAAAAGGTGCAGCTGAGGATACTCTTATCAGAAAGAACATCTATAGAGCTTTCAAATAAGGGTCAGTTTGTCCGTCCACGATCGTCTACTGAGGAGATATGGTCATATAAAAAATGTCCTTACTACGATTCAACTGCATTCAAATCTACGTTGACACAAAAATTCATGGCTACTATGATCTAATGATATATAACCTTCTCTTAGCAAATTTGCGCAACAGTCCTGAATGTTTTTAATACCAAATTTGTTGTAAAAAACGTTTCCACTGCATTTTTATAAGATTTCCACTATTTAGTACAAATCCCATTCATTGAATAAAATATTAGGATTTATCGGGGTTTAATACGCTCTCACAGAGCCAACAGAGTTCTTCTGTAAAGCAATTTGAAATTTTATATGAAGAAAGTCAACACAATGAACTTTTACTAAGATAAGACGAAAGTTGGTTTAATTTATATATCATCATAGTAGCCATGATTTTTTCTTTAAAAGTAGATTTGATTGCAATTAAATCGTAGTAAGGAGAATTTTTTATTATTGCCATATCTCCTCAGTAGACGATCGTGGACGGACAAACTGACCCTTATTTGAAAGCTCCATAGATGTACTTTCTGATAAGAGTATCCTCAGCTGCACCTTTTTGCCCATAAGAAAGATATTTATCCCTAAAAGTGGATGAAAAAAATCATAAATTCATCTATAAATCGTCTAATTTAATTCTTACAGCTTTGATGTCTTAGGCAAAGTTGCGTATTTTATTGATTCATACAACTTTGCAGAACATTGTATGGGTCTAAAAATTCATCAAATGTATGTTTTACTTAAAAACGTGTTTTTGGGGTAACTTTCAAGCACAGGCCTCTATCTCCATTGGAGTAAAAATTACAACATTGACGTCTTCAGGAAAGTTGTTTGGAATCGAAAATGCTACAACTTTGCCGAAGACGTCGACCCTCTATCTCAACAATTTAAAAAAAAATAATTTTGTATCTCACTTTTAGGGGGATTGATCCGAAAACTCTAATTGTGAAAAGATGGCGCTGGTTATTCCCGTCAACTTTGCCGAAGACACCATTGCTCTATCTCCTCAATCCTTCAAGCTATTAATTAAGAGCGTGAAAATGGGAAAATAAACCATTGTGCATTCACAAGAAAGGCGACCATTTGGAATGTGAGAACTTAAGGGCGATCACTATTTTGAATGCTGCCTACAAAGTGCTATCCCAGATCATCTTCGGTCGTCTGTCACATTGAACGAATGAGCTCATGGGAATTTATCAAGCCGGCTTCATCGACGGCCGGTCGACAACGGACCAGATCTTCACCGTACGGCAAATTCTTCAGAAATACCGTGAATACCAGGCCCCAACGCATCACCTGTTCATCGACTTCAAGGCGGCGTACGATAGTATCGACCGCGCAGAGCGATGGAGAATCATGAACGAAAACGGCTTTCCTGGGAAGCTAACTAGACTAATTAAAGCAACAATGGACGGTGTGCAAAACTGCGTAAAGATTTCGGGTGAACTATCCAGTTCATTCGGCACGGTAAAGGCTGGGTATGCTGCGCAATTCAGATCCCATTGTGATCCACTAGCCTCTGCCCAGCAACTCCTATCCCTACCTCCACGCGGTACCGGCCGGAAACTATGAGCAACCTTAGGGAAGATCGGGTAACCAACCCCGGTGGGAACTTTGGTCGTAGGCTGACAGGGAAGGGGGGGTTTGCTTCGGCAAACCTGAGCGTCTGTTCTCCAGGAGGAGCGGCTCACAACAGCGTCTGATCCCCATGTTAGGGGCGGCTGATCTACGTCCGAGTGCCAGGGAAGGACTCTAAGCTCAACTGTGCACTATGGTCCTCCGGAAAGTAGGGGGTTGGTGTCAGGCCCTACGAGCCAGCCGTAAAAAACCATTGTAACGGAAAATCAGCAACAGAATAATACGAACCGAGACCAACGGCAACGACCCCAGCGAACAAAAAGGACTTGCGATTGGAAACTCGGTACGTGGAACTGCCGATCTCTCAACTTCATTGGGAGCACCCGCATACTCGCCGATCTACTGAAGGACCGCGGGTTCGGCATCGTAGCGCTGCAGGAGGTGTGTTGGACAGGATCCATGGTGCGAACGTTTAGAGGTAATCATACCATCTACCAGAGCTGCGGCAACACACGCGAGCTGGGAACAGCTTTCATCGTGATGGGTGATATGCAGAGACGCGTGATCGGTTGGTGGCCGATCGACGAAAGAATGTGCAGGTTGAGGATCAAAGGCCGATTCTTCAACTTCAGCATAATAAACGTGCACAGCCCACACTCCGGAAGTACTGATGATGACAAGGACGCATTTTACGCGCAGCTCGAACGTGAGTACGATCGCTGCCCAAGCCACGACGTCAAGATCATCATAGGTGATTTGAACGCTCAGGTAGGCCAGGAGGAGGAATTCAGACCGACGATTGGTAAGTTCAGCGCCCACCAGCAGACGAACGAAAACGGCCTACGACTCATTGATTTCGCCGCCTCCAAAAATATGGCCATACGTAGCACCTTTTTCCAACACAGCCTCCCTTATCGTTACACCTGGAGATCACCACAGCAGACGGAATCTCAAATCGACCACGTTCTGATTGACGGACGGCACTTCTCCGACATTATCGACGTCAGGACCTATCGTGGCGCCAACATCGACTCCGACCACTATCTGGTGATGGTCAAACTGCGCCCAAAACTCTCCGTCATCAACAATGTACGGTACCGGCGACCGCCACGGTACAACCTAGAGCGACTGAAGCAACCGGATGTCGCCTCAGCATACGCGCAGAATCTCGAAGCCGCGTTGCCAGACGAGGGCGAGCTCGATGAGGCCCCTCTAGAGGACTGCTGGAGTACAGTGAAAGCAGCCATCAACGACGCAGCTGAGAGCACCATCGGGTACATGGAACGGAATCGACGGAACGAATGGTTCGACGAAGAGTGCAGAACGGTTTTGGAGGAGAAGAATGCAGCGAGGGCGGTAATGCTGCAGCAAGGGACTCGACAGAACGTGGAACGTTATAAACAGAAGCGTAAACAGCAGACCCGCCTCTTTCGGGAGAAAAAGCGCCGCCTGGAAGAAGCGGAGTGTGAAGAAATGGAACTGCTGTGCCGTTCCCAAGAAACACGGAAGTTCTATCAGAAGCTCAACGCATCCCGCAACGGCTTCGTGCCGCGAGCCGATATCTGCAGGGATAAAGACGGTGGCCTATTGACGGACGGACGTGAGGTGATCGAAAGGTAGAAGCAGCACTTTGGTCAGCACCTGAATGGCATGGAGAATGTGGGCACGGGAGACCACGGCAACGGAGGAAACGACGACGCCAGTGCAGCGGTGGACGGAAATGAACCAACTCCCACGCTGAGGGAAGTTAAGGATGCCATTCACCAGCTCAAAACCAACAAAGCAGCTGGTAGGATGGTATCGCAGCTGAACTCATCAAGATGGGCCTAGAAAATTTGGCCACCTGTCTGTCGGTTGATAATCAGGATCTGGGAAATCGAACATCTACCGGAGGAGTGGAAGGAAGGGGTAATCTACCCCATTCACAAGAAAGGCGACCATTTGGAATGTGAGAACTTCAAGGCGATCACTATTTTGAATGCTGCCTACAAAGTTCTATCCCAGATCATCTTCCGTCGTCTGTCACATTAAACGAATGAGCTCATGGGAAGTTATCAAGCCGGCTTCATAGACGGTCGGTCGACAACGGACCAGATCTTCACCGTACGGCAAATTCTTCAGAAATACCGCGAATACCAGGCCCCAACGCATCATCTGTTCATCGACTTCAAGGCGGCGTACGACAGTATCGACCGCGCAGAGCTATGGAGAATCATGAACGAAAACGGCTTTCCTGGGAAGCTAACTAGACTAATTAAAGCAACGATGGACGGTGTGCAAAACTGCGTAAGGGTTTCGGGTGAACTATCCAGTTCATTCGAATCTCGCCGGGAACTGCGACAAGGTGATGGACTCTCATGCCTACTCTTCAACATCGCTCTGGAAGGTGTGATAGGACGAGCCGTACTCAACTGCCGGGGAACGATTTTCACAAAATCCGGTCAATTTGTGTACTTTGCGGACGACATGGACATTATTGCCAGAACATTTGGAACGTTGGCAGAGCTGTACACCCGCCTGAAACGCGAAACAGCAAAGGTCGGACTGGTGGTGAATGCCTCAAAAACAAAGTACATGCTGGTAGGTGGAACCGAACACGACCGGATCCGTCTGGGTAGTAATGTTACGATAAACGGGGATACTTTCGAGGTGGTGGAGGAAATCGTCTACCTCGGATCCTTTCTGACGGCTGACAACAACGTGAGCCGTGAAATTCGAAGGCGCATCATCAGCGGATACGCGAATATGGATTCCCGGATAAACTGATACATTGATCAAAGCGACGACGGATCGAGTGATGTGCGTAGTTCGAGTATCAGGGACACTCTCGAGCCCCTTCGAATCTCGCAGAGGGTTACGGCAAGGTGATGGTCTTTCGTGCATGCTGTTCAACATTGCGTTAGAAGGTGTAATAAGGAGAGCGGGGATTAACACGAGTGGTACGATTTTCACGAAGTCCGTTCGTGCTGCTTGGTTTCGCTGATGATATTGATATTATTGCTCGTAAATTTGAGACGATGGCGGAAACGTACATCCGACTAAAGAGTGAAGCCAGGCGAATCGGATTAGTCATTAATGTGTTGAAGGCAAAGTACATGATGGCAAAGGGCTCCAGGGAGGAATCACCGCGCCCGCCACCCCGAATGTATATCGACGGTGATGAAATCGAGGCGGTTGAAGAATTCGTGTACTTGGGTTCACTGGTGACCGCTGACCACGACACCAGCAGAGAAATTGAGAGGCGCATTGTGGCAGGGAATCGTGCTTACTTTGGACTCCGCAGAACTCTACGATCGAATAAAGTTCGCCGTAACACGAAGTTAACTATCTACAAAACGCTGGTTAGACTGGTCGTCCTTTATGAGCAGGAAACATGGACCCTATGTGCAGTGGACCAACGCGCCCTTGGAGTTTTCGAAAGGAAGGTGTTGCGTACCATCTACGGCGGAGTGCAGATGGAAGACGGGACTTGGAGAAGGCGAATGAACCACGAGCTGCATCAGCTGCTGAGAGAACCAACCATCGTCCATACCGTGAAAATCGGGAGGCTACGGTGGGCGGGTCACGTCATCAGGATGTCGGATAGCAAACCGACTAAAATGGTTCTCGAGAGTCATCCGACCGGTACAAGAAGACGTGGAGCGCAGCGAGCTAGGTGGGTCGACCAAGTGGAGGATGATCTGCGGACCCTACGCAGAGTGCGGAACTGGAGACAAACAGCCGGCCTTAGCCTGATCGGTAAGGTAAGTAGTCATCAGTGGAAGTCAGGCCTACTACGGGCTCCATTAAGAAACTGCGGTCGAAAAAGATTCACCCACGCACCAAATACACCATGTACAAAACGCTAATAAGACCGGTGGTCCTCTACGGATACGAGACATGCACCATGCTCGAGAAAGACCTGCAAGCACTCGGAGTTTACGAGCGATGCGTGCTAAGGAGTTTTCGGCGGTGTGCAGGAGAACGGTGTGTGGCGGGGAAGGATGAAGGACGAGCTCGCTGCACGATACGGCGAACCCAGCATCCAGAAGGTGGCCAAAGCCGGAAGGATACGGTGGGCAGGGCATGTTGCAAGAATGCCGGGGCCTGAAGTACATAGAGTCAAATATTTGACAAGGAAAGAACTCAAGAAACAACATCTGTTTAAAGCCAATTAAAATTCGATCGAGTCAAACAAGATGTCTGAGTATTGGTTTCTTTTTGCACAAAAGTTTGATCCTGTTTACTAACGGCTAAAACAATCAAATTGGGTTGTTTATTTTTGATTTATTTTGAAAAGTTAAACCAATTTGCAATAACTTTGTTCAAGCATTTTTCCCGGAAACGCCTTTTTAGCATAGGAAAGGGTTAAAATGCTCACCGATCTTTGAAAAGATTCACTGGATAGCTTCGTACGATACAAGCAATTATAATACCCGTAGACTTCATGATGTAGACTCAACTAGAGTTTGGATGAACTAGCATATCCGAAGAAACTATCCATTATTATTGTTTATCGTTTTTATGTTTTCGAGTATCAAACCTAGAGACATGCGTAAAGAAACTGTAGAATAACGCTTTACAAAATTTGGCCTCAAGAGTTAAGCTTATTATTGACTTCTAAATGTTGCTCGGAAAAAAAATATTGCCTCAGAGAAACAGAACAAAAACAATGCACAACTTAGAATCAAGAAATGCTGCATCGGATTATCCTGATTAACGGACAGCATCACCACGGATGGCATATCGGATTGAAGTAACTTTTTCCAACAACAATTTACGAAAGAATAGTTTTATTCAACAACAATAAATATTAACTCGATCCTACCTATGAAATCTTTGAACAGGACAATACTGCTTAAACTGCCGAGAAACCCCATGGCGAAACAACCAAGGGCTCACGTGGTCTGAACTGTCCACTTCAGACACCTCATGTGAAAGTCAAATCTTTTTTAACCCTTGAGTTCCGTATCCGTCCGCCGTAGGTTCCGACATCGGCGATATCATCGTAGCCCTCGTCATCCCTGTCCAGCGTTTCGTAGTCCAAATTTGACACCCGATAGTATGCTCCGTTTCGTCTCGTCGGAAGGAAACCGGTGTACAGCAGTGGCTCCTTGCCATTGCTTCCGGCGTAGTAGGACTTTGAGTTGGATTTCTGGACGGAAAGGATATTGATGTCTTCTAGACCTGTTGGTTTCTCCGCAGCAGCTGGTTTTCTACTGGCCTCTACCGACTTGAGAAGATCTAAATCGATCGGTTTGTATTCTGAGAATAGTTGCGCGGGCGTCTTTCGGGAATAACTGGGATTGTTCACTGCCTTTCGGTAACCTGCGTTTTTGTTCTCATTCTGCGACGAAAGAAGGACGAAGTTCGATGGACTCTTATCTTCATCTCGCGTTTTAGTGACTCCAATGGGTTTGGAGTGCTTCATTTGCTTCTGGGGTTCGAATTCGAGAAACTCGTCGGCGTCGATGGCAACTTGGTGGAAGTCTGAGCTGGAACCGTATGCATCGCGCAGGTCATCGGTGTCAAGGTTGTGGGTCGTTGGAGCCGATATCGGGTTTGGTTTCTTTTTCCTGCGATGCTTGTTCCGTTTGATAGAGGACGGGGTCGGGGAGTACAAGTCTTCGAGGGAAAAGCTATCCTCCGTTGGTTCTATATGTTTGTTTTTGGTTTTGACGGAGACCTTTTGCGACTCGGATACTCCATCGTAGAACGAGCTCAGTGTGGAGAATGGATCGTTGTCGTTGATGGTTTGTACTGTGCTACCTAATGGCTTGTTTGGATTTGGTTTTGAAGGAGTGTGGAACTGATCTTGCTCATAGCGATTCGGTAGGCTCGGATAGTATTCATCATCGTCGTCATCAGTTGAACTAGTTGATGAACTGTGTGTTGAGGATATACTACTGGTTGAATAAGTATTGGGAATTTTCTTGTAAGAAGATGTATCGTAATCTTTTGTGGGCTCGAACAAATTAGATTTAGTATGCGATAGAGGAACTTCATAGGATGTTAAGGGTGTTCTGAATGGGTTTTGTTTGAATCCTTCCAGTGGAAATTGATGTTTAGGAGCTTCAACCTCGGTTAGCCGTGTATGGCTGACCAGATCTTTGTCAGAGTTAAAACTGGGACCATCTCCGAAGAATGACGTTGAGGAATGGAAGGAAGATGGTTTGCTATTAGTGAATGAGGGTTGTGAGGAGTGACCACCATATTTGCTAGACGAATAGCCTTGTGACGGCCGATCTATTAGTCCTGGGAATTTCGAGGGATCAAATGCGTCCAAATTGGAGGAACCAAGCGAGGGTTTGCCAAATCCTTCGAAGCTTGTACTCTCAAAGCTTGGTCTTCCGAAGGTTGACCCTTGGTATGAAGTACTACCTTGGCCATAGGCGAATGGCGGCGACCCAAAGGCTGGTGATGGTTGAATTGGGCCTCCGTAGCTTACCGGTGGCTCGGCAAACGAGTTATGATCCGAATAGGATGTTTCATAGCTTGTACTAAACGTTTCATCGAAACTCTGGGGATTGTAATGCGTGATCGGTGGATAGTTGACATTCGGTGGCCCATACTTTACTTTTGGCTTTGGTGGTCTTCGCGGTGGGCGTGGCTTCCGGCTGCGAGGTGGTAGTGGGGGAAGCTTTGGGCGGCGTTTGATTACGCGATGTATTTCGATTTCGTGGCGTTTTTGTCGACGTAGTTTTGGCAAATTGTGATCATCAAAAAGTGGCCTTGCAGTGTTGGTGGCATCAGCGTTGGACTCCGGATCTTCCAGTCCGTTATGGTTCGATATTTCCAGTGCCACAGCGGAGCATATGAAAAACAGCTTAAAACAGAGGAAAAGATAGTTAGTCGTGTTTATTAATCATGAATCCAAAGTATCACTCAGTTAAAATACAATCAACTAAATAAGAGATAAAATTGATTACTTAAAATATATTTATAAAATTCACCTTATCTGACAAAATACTTGATTAATACTGTAAGCATTTTTTTATGAGAATGTTCATGAATTTTTAGTCAAATCTTTGACCAGTGAATCAAAATTCAACCATCGCGCAACAATAATGACAATGTCGCAAGGCGCCGTCCACAAATTACGTAACGCTCTAGGGGGAGGGGGGGAGTATGGCCGAGCGTTACGGCCCATACAAAAAATTTTGGGTTTTCATACAAAAAAGCGTTACGGAGGGGGGAGGGGGGGTTGAAAAATATCGATTTTAGCGTTACGTAATAAATGGATGCTGCCCAACCTGTATTTGTTGCGACAAACCAACCCATGCGACATAAGTTTGTCCCAACTTGAAAATAATGGGATTAACATCGTACACCACGAGTTTAGAGATTTTTAAGCCTTGCATTGCGATTTTCGAACGGTAACTTCGAGTCGGTAAACACTGCAACTCTGGTGAAGCTCTATCATCAAACAGTTTCGACTTTGGGTTGGTAATAATTGATTATTCACGAGTTGAAAAGTACGCAACAAATTCAGCTTCCGTTTTGTCTGCAACAAAAAAATTCGAGATCATTGTGTGATAGTGGATTCATACTAACATATGTACCAGTTGGTAACGACGCACCGCACATCTTGTGATCGCAGTAGGCATGGCAAATCATAGCCACCCGCGTCGTCGTCACTCTTCGCGTAACGTCAAAGTGCAAAGTGCGTGTGCATTCCCGCAGCTCCCGTTTGCTCGCAGTTAAGCTAAAGCGCACATTTGGCGATCCTGCCGGATTAATTACGTAAGAACCTGTTGAAAGTGAATGTGGGCAAGCGGGGGCGTTCAGGGATGGAGTGATTGTGTGATTGTGTTTTTTTTTTGGTCGAAGTGATTATATCAAAAGGAAACAAATATGTGAGTGTGCCTTGATTTTTTTTTTGTGAGGTAGGACAAACTGACGGGCCTGGATAGTCCAGGTCTAGGTATGGTAAGTGAGTACCTTGTGTATCAATCGACACCATCGTATTTTTCTTATGTGAAGTGCTTGCATCTCCTGCCGATGCTTGAGAACGAGCTTCAAGTTGAAAATGCATGTATTTTGTTGGTTTTCCGAAAGATGCCGGCGGCTGTTCGAGTGAAAATAAGTGCTTTGTTTTATCTTGCTCCGCAACCGCAAGCGTCGCGGCTGCTGCTTACTTTTTTCCTGCAGTTATAGGGAACACAAAAAAATGCTCACTACTTCCGACATGGTTCAAAATGCGTCGCCTGTTAGTTTGTTGGAAAGACAATAGGTCAATAGGTCAACTAAAGAAAATAAGCTTACCGCATCCAAATGTAGTGATATGGAGACGGTATAGTTGTAAAAATGGTTTGAAACATAAATGTTCTGGGGTATGAAAAACGGATCACACCGAAAAACAAACGCTTTGTCCTAAGCGGTGCGTGTTGGTAACAAAGGCACTCCGCAACAAACGCATGTCAGGCGATGAGAGCAATAAAACAAACATCGCTTGCCGTGCGTGTGCCGATATCCCGGAATTTCTGTTGAAATTTTCGATCCACATCATCGAATTCATAAGCGTTTGGACGAATTTAGACTCTTGCAAACCTCAGAGTCTAGTTTCAGTTGTAAAACAATGCGAAAATCACGATGTGAATAGAACGAGACAAATATTTCTACTGTTTTTGTTGTGAACAAACTCGGGAGAGATTTTGTCATTATCTGCTAACGAAAAAAACAAAGCGTTGTTGCCGTGCCTTCTTTGTTGCCTATTTTTCGCTTTCGGTGGCATATTCTGCGTACACTGACTGATGCGTTCGCCCATCATCACGTTTTAGAAGTTTTGCAATTGTGATCGACTCAAAACATCAACGAAGACATGGCACACTAGATATTGATTTTCAAAACAGTGGCAAAGGCTAGCGAAGTCTGAAGAATATATATTACTTAATGATTTCTTCACAAAGTCACTCAGTTGATGTTTGATTCATCTGTACAGAAAAGTGGATATTCATATTATTCATATGTTGAAACTGACAGAAAAAAAAAACAGTTCTTAACGTGACCAAATCACCGCACCTTAGCGTAGTGCTTGTATTTATCTCTGGTGATAGTAAAAAAAAACAGTCCACAGCGTGCCCGGAAGACCGCACCCTAGAATTTGTCCTTTGACGACATGAAAAAAGTCAACAGCGTGTCCGGATGACCGCACCCTTGTAATTGTCTCATGGCGACAATAACAAGAGAATAGTCCACAGCGTGTCCGGATGACCGCACCCTAGTCCACAGTGTGTCCGGATGACCGCACCCTTGTAATTGTCTCATGGCGACAATAACAAAAAATAGTCCACAGCGTGTCCGGATGACCGCACCCTAGTCCACAGCGTGTCCGGATGACCGCACCCTTGTAATTGTCTCATGGCGACAATAACAAAAGAATAGTCCACAGCGTGTCCGGATGACCGCACCCTAGTCCACAGCGTGTCCGGATGACCGCACCCTTGTAATTGTCTCATGGCGACAATAACAAGAGAATAGTCCACAGCGTGTCCGGATGACCGCACCCTTGTCCACAGCGTGTCCGGATGACCGCTCCTTGTAATCGTCTCATAGCGACAATAACAAAAAAATAGTCCACAGCGTGTCCGGATGACCGCACCCTAGTCCACAGCGTGTCCGGACGACCGCACCCTTGTAATTGTCTCATGGCGACAATAACAAAAAAATAGTCCACAGCGTGTCCGGATGACCGCACCCTTGTAATTGTCTCATGGCGACAATAACAAAAGAATAGTCCACAGCGTGTCCGGATGACCGCACCCTAGTCCACAGCGTGTCCGGATGACCGCACCCTTGTAATTGTATCATGGCGACAATAACAAGAGAATAGTCCACAGCGTGTCCGGATGACCGCACCCTTGAAATTGTCTCTTGGAGACAAGAAAAAAAAAGTCTCTTGGCGACTGTAAAAATAAAGTTTAAGACGTCCAGATGTTTCGCGCATTAGCACTAATCCCCGGCCTCGATACATACATTAGGAATAAACAGATGAATTGTGATGTTTTTTTTTTGGTTTCGCGGCGTATAAGATACTATCGCGTGTTCTGTTCAACAGACTGAGACCTTTTGAGGGGTCCTTTGTCGGCGAATTCCAGGCTGTTTTTCATGAGCGTCGATCAACGACAAATCGAGTGTTTAACCTGCGTTTGATCTTAGATAAATCCAAGGGGGAGTCGCTGAGCACATCTTTACTTGCGCCAATTATTTTCAGTGTGCCACCGGGTTTTGAATTGTGCCTCAGTGTGCCCCGAAGTGCCACTGCTTGATGATTCAGATTTTGCTTGGCAACTACCAAGACAACCAACTGTTTGTTTTCATTTTGCAGGTCAAATGCACATGGTTGCCTAGTTTTTTCACCCAAACTCAAGTGTCAAAATTGTGCCTCAGAGTGCCTCGGTGTGCCACACAGCGTATAAGACGGTGTGCTTGGCACCTCTTGGCACAATGTTCCAAGCGACTAGCCCCTTGGATAAATCGTGACCGTATGACGGAAATCCACAGTGTGACCATAGATTAAAATTTTATGGGTGTGACCGGGTGACTGCACTCTGGTCTGTTGACTTGTCACTAAGACACACTTTCTGTATAAGATTGTATTGTGTCCTGCCTAAAAATAAATCAAAATGTTCACAGCATTTCCGGATGACCGCATTCAAGTCCATTGGCGTGCTCCAATGACGGCATCCTATACGATTGCGTGTCTGAAAGGCACTCTTTATGAAAAAAAAAACCTTTGCAACGTGCACGGATTAAACAAAATGTCCATCGCGTTCTAGTCCGCTAGCGTGGCAGGAAAGCCACATCCTAGCTCTGTACGATTAATATATCGAATTTATAAAAATCGACAATTATTTGTATTTTTTTTCTGCCAAATGTGGGTAAAATGCATTTCAGCATAGTCAAATGTCTTTAAGCATCATGTATAAGTTTTCTTATAAATATAATAAATGTCAAAAAAAAATGGTAAATAGCGATAGAGTGAGAGAGTTATCGAAGAGGCTGTTTTCATAATAAGCCCAGAATTTTAGAGCTTTATCGTACTCGGAAATATCAAAGGATCAATGTGCATTTACTCACGAATCCCGTTACCGATAGATGCTAATGGGAACCAGACGATTTTGGTGGTGGCTGTGTCGTTCGCTCGTTCTCCTATAGTATGCTATTGACGAGGGTAATATACACACACACAAAAAAAGAGCGACAACCATTCGTTGCTGAGTGGCTTTCACTGCAAAACGTGAAGGAAAGAGAATTTCAAGAATCTTTCTCGATGAAGATAACTTATTTTGTGAAAGGTATTTTTTTTAGACTATTTTGTGTAGTGCGTATTGTACGTTATCTGATATTGTTAATAATGTTAAGCCTAATTGAAAACAAAAACAATGAAAATTATGTAAAGAAACAAATGTTTCAGATATGAAACAGGTTTAATAATGAGAATGCCGTTACTAGTATGTTATATTATTTCTTGTGCTAATTTTGTCTTGCTGTATAGGGTATCATCATCAGTAGGTCAGCTTCAGAGGCACGTTCTCCTTCATTTGGGAAATTTGTTCCATCGCCATGAACACGAACCTATTCATCATTTACCTGATGGAGAAGACAAGGTAAAAAAGTATAGAACAGGGAAAAATACAGGTAAAGGAATAAGCGTACCATAACGGGTTCACACAGTGTCCTGAAAAGGACACTGTAATAACGCATAAGCGTACCACAATGGGAGCGGGTCAAGAACAACAGAACATCCTAAAGATTCAGGTTTCTGAAGTCCTGAATAGCCGTCCAGCATTCGTAATATAGGAATAATAAGTTAGAAGCAGTGAGAGGCAAGTTTTATTTTATGTACTCTCTTCCAATGTTATTTATTTAGCGAGAACATTTAAGGACTAACGTCTTGAAATCCCGCTTCAACAGTGCATTAGAACTTCAGACGCACAAATCTCAAGAAGCAAGCTTCAAGCAACAGTGCATTTTATTATTCTGTTCTTGCTCATTTGTAATAAGTTTAAAATAAAAAAGCTCAGATGCGCTGGTTTTGTTTACGAAGAGATTGGTGCTTTCGAAATCGTGAGTAGGTGCCAAAGTTGGCCATTGTGGCGGCCATTCTGGGATTCTAACATGTCTGTCCTTAAGGCTATAATGAAATCTGTAGAAGATAATCAGTCTCCAGCAAATATGAAATCCGAACCCTTTCATGATACATCTATCCTGTCGTTAAGTTATTGGGATACTTCCATACTGTGGTATGAAATTTACATATTTTTTTCAAAAAAAAAAAAACAAACTTTTATTCCTGAGAAGAGAGTGGATGTGTGATAGTGGATTCATACTAATATATGTACCAGTTGGTAACGACGCACCGCACATCTTGTGATCGCAGTAGGCATGGCAAATCATAGCCACCCGCGTCGTCGTCACTCTTCGCGTAACGTCAAAGTGCAAAGTGCGTGTGCATTCCCGCAGCTCCCGTTTGCTCGCAGTTAAGCTAAAGCGCACAATCATGTCATTATCTGTTACCAGTAGGGATAAAGAGTAATCGTTGCACCTTCTTTGTTGCTTGTTTTGTGCCTCTTTTGTCTGACAATTCTCTTCACTGTCTTTGACGAATTGGAAGACGAAAATTACTTTTCTTGGGCAGACATGCAATACTGGTATCATTGAAACATATTGCCCTTTAACCCTCGAGTGATCGCGCTGTTGTATTTTGTACAACACGTTGAAAAAAAATTCGCTTTTTGTACTCCGCATTAGCGTGGTGCTAGCGGTAGCGGCCAACCGCGCGACTGCCGGAAGGTTACACAAGATCCATTTCAAATTCTGCACATGCCTTGATGGTTTATTGCAAGGATGAGAATGGACTCAAACAATGTTTGATGAATTAACCATTTTCTTACGACGTCTTTGCATGTACTTTCGATGCTCTGGCTTCGGGCGTAGCAATAGAATCGATTGAATGATTACTAAGTAGCTTTGCTTATTTTCAATCTTCGGGAACAGATGAGATTCTATTTTGCACCAGAAGGCTTTTAAATACTTCAAACACGTTTTGAACAAAAAATAAATAAAACAAAAACTTATTTGAAGTTTTGCCACTGGGTATATTCCTAAATCAGTTTCCTGAGTTGTGCACCTAACTCAAAATTTATCATTTTTGAGATTTTGATGGCAAATGATGAAAAACTATGTATACTTTCAAAGACCCGTTCCGAAATTCGAGATTTTGTCATTTTTATCAGTTTTCAGTGGTTGGGAAATAATCATCCAAAATTCATGAAATAGTCTTTCAATCCTTTTCCTTGATACAACAATCAAAATTCGTTTACTTTTGTCAAATGATGAGTGGAATGAGTGAACTGGTAGGTGTTGCTTTCAAACGCTTCCCGTGTAGAAGAAAATGCTTAACGAAGATCAAATTTTGCCATTAAAAATGAATAGCTGAATGGTTAAATTTATTATTGGTTTGTTGGGAATACGAGCTAAAAGGACAAAAATAATAACTGACTTTGTACCGGATAATAGCTCAATAATAACTAATTTTATTCTTATAAGAACAAACCAAGGACAACAAATTTCGAAGTGTAGAATAACTGAATAAGTTATTATTGAGTCGTCCTTGTAGTGTCCGCGCCGCTACCACTGACTGATCTTACTTTAGTTCAAACTTTACCCAATTGGCTGATCTGCCATCAGCCGAAACACTTTATTTCACTCCATTCGGTCGGGTGAAAACACCCGGCCGTCCGGCACAACAACACTTACAAAACTGAAAATCTTGGCTCTAGCTGTCAAACACGCTCAAACCAAAGAAGCCAGTATGCACGCTAAAAGCAACCCAAAAAACATTATTGCTGTACAGATGAATAAGCCGCTCTTAAGCCTTGGAAATTTTGGCTGAATAAGCTGTTATTCAGCTGTCATTATTACTTGGGAATGCTTTCCAATGTATATGAAAATAAGGGTGGTCCATATTTTGTAAGAAATTAGAAACCAAACTTTTTTATTTGCAGGAATAGCTATTTACATTCTTTGAAAAAGTTGTAGATCTATCAATTTTGAGCAAGTTTGCTGAAGACACTTTTTTACAGCTTTAAAATTGACCGATCTAGAGATATATTTCTGAATTAGCTTAGGGTGATTCAAGAAAAGCAGGTTTTCTAGCTATTACTTTTTCAGTTTCAATTTCTCATCAAAGTCGCCCAAGAAACACTTGTAGAGCATTTCAAAACGCGTCGTTTCGTGCGCTGAGAAGATCGTTATCTCTTTTGGTTCGAAATTTATGAGCGTTTTTCTTTAAAAATCATAGTTTATTCAAAAGGCGATATTACTGGTTGGGGCAAAGATAAAAAATATCCTTTTCCAGCATTCAAAAGAAGAAATATTGTTATAAAAAAAAAATAGGGAGATGTTATTTTTGTAACTCAGGAAAAACATAGTAGAAAAGTGCCTATATTTTCTAGAAAATCGTCAATATCTTTTGAACGGAATGACGTAGCAACATTCTCAGCGCACGAAAATGTGCGTTTTTGGAAGCTCTAAAAGTTGTTTTTTGACGACTTTGAAAAGAAAACTGAAACAAAAAAGTTAGAGCGATAAAACGATTTGTTCTAGCGTCACCCTATGAAAACTAAGATACACCGGGGCAAGTTGAAACGGGTGGGGCAAGATGAAACAGCGGATTAACATGATGTTTTACAATGATGATAAACAGTGTGATCGCCATAACACATAGTTTTTGATTCAAACAATCTTTTAGCGAAGGACAAATTTCCAAATTGTATTGAAATCTATTTCAAAACTTCGTGTTTCATCTTGCCCCACCCGTTTCAACTTGCCCCGGTGTACCTTATGGGAAAATGCTCAAAATTTGGGCAAAAGAGTTTTTTCGCTTTATCTTTTTCATTTCAATTTTCTCATCAACGACGTCAAAGAACCACTTTCAGAGCGTTCAAAAACGCACGTTTTCGTGCGCGGAGAATGCTGCTACATCATTCCGTTCAAAAGGTTTTGACGATTTTCTAGAAAAAATATGCACTTTTCTACTATTGTTTTCTTGAGTTACAAAAATAACATCTCTGTAATTTTTTTATATGTTTTATAACAATATTTCTTCTTTAGAATGCTGGAAGAAGATTTTTTTCATCTTTGCCCACACCCGTAATATCGCCCTTTGAATAAACTATGATTTTTGAAGAAAAACGCTCATAACTTTTGAAACAAAAGAGATAACTAAAAGAAATAATGCGTTTTCAAATGCTCTACAAGTGTTTCTTGGGCGACTTTGATGAGAAATTGAAACTGAAAAATTTGAAGCCGGAAAACCAGTTTTTCTTGAATCACCCTAAGCTAATTCAGAAATTTATCTCTAGATCGGTCAATTTTAAAGCTACAATAAAAACTGTCTTCAGTTAACTTGCTCAAAATTGATAGGTCTCCAACTTTGCCGAATAATGTATATAGTTATTCTTGCAAACAAAAAAAGTTTGGCTTCCAATTTCTGTGAAAATATGTATGTGCATAAATATCAAAATGCATTCAAAAACGTTATCTTCTAATCTTAGATTATTCGCCAACGTCATGCGTCAAGTAAATTGAAGTACGTAAAAACATCGAAATAAACGTGGTGAAATCAGATTCTAACGTTAAATCACGAAGATATCAATAATTGACAACGAACTTGGTTCTCCTATCATATAAAGCAGGGGTTCCCAAACTTTTTCAGGTGCAACCCCCTTTAAAAATTGTCAAAACATAAATCATTCAAAATATAGTCATAAAAAATTTTAGAAAAAAAATATGAATTAAATGAACGAAACCGTTTTTTTGGTGCAGTGACGTAGCCAGAGATCTACTGTGGAAGGGATTTTCGATTTTCGATCAATAATACGTTTGTTTTATTCGACACTCACATTTCGTAAACAATGATGTCAAACATTAAATTTTAGTCGTAGTTGAAAAAAGCGGCGAGTCGAAAAAATTTTTCTTCTGAAAGCATTGTATACTAAAAATTTGTTCCTCGAATTGTGGCTTTTGGGGGTGGCGGTATACAACATTAAAAATTGGTATAATTTACACAAATAGAATAAAAATTAACGCCCCCCCCCCCTGAACTGGTTCCAAGGCCACCGGTTGGGAACCCGTGATCTAAAGGGAAGTGTCGGCTCGTGTATTGCGCATATCAAAAATTCAGATATGCATTAAAACTTGATGTTGACGTAGGGGTAGGCGGGACATAATGAGCACCTTGTATTTTCACTGTAAATTTTCAAATTAACAAAACAAATTGCTTGATTGTAGCCTTATTATCTAAAATCCAATGAGTTGATGACAAAACATTAGTCAAAAAATCCGTTTACCTTGAAAAATTTATCAAAATGCGTAAAGTGGTCATGTACTGGGAAAATATTATAAGAATCAGGTGACCTAAAATAAGGTTTTGGGTATCGAAATCACAACTTAGTGGGCATCTATCGATTTTCTTGATATTCCATAGGGCAATGAAATGTATTTGTAACACTTTTCAACTATTTGTATAATTATTTTGTTGAAAACATATGCTTCAAAGAGTTGGTAGTAGGGTGGGGCAGAATGAGTAACTAGTGAAAAAATAATAAAAATGGTAAACATCTTCAACAAACAAATTTTAATTTTGGTTTTCTCTGTTTTGATGCACATAGTAAGGTTTTGTGTAACTTTCAATTTATTAGCTTTAAAATTTCAGTATCTGTATCAATTTGCATTTGATTGTGTACAAAACTGATATTGATCATCTTGCCCCACCTAGGGTGCTCATTATGCCCCACCCCCAAAACCCAACTCACGATTTTATTCGGTTTTTAAAACATAAAATTCTACAACATTTATAACTTTATTCGGAATTTCAACGATTAGCTTTTGTCATTTAAGGCTCAAATGAGGATTGAACGTTAAAATTACACATTGGTTGCACTTAATTTACTGGATTTAGTGGCAAAATGCTTACGCTGCTCATTATGCCCCGCCTAGGGGCAGGCTAATGCAATTTTTTATTCGGGGAAGTACTAAGCTCAGAAGCAGGCAGAAGAAGAAGAGGAAAATATTGCTTCAGAATAGTCCCTAAAACATGATTCATGAGTGTTCAAATCATGTTAAAAATAGCCTCCCGACGGTACCAGAACAACCTTGTAATATCTTAAAATAAATCATCAGAATTCTCATTATGTCCCATCATGTCAGCGAGCAAATATTTTCATCAAAATCCAATAAAATTAGTTTTTTTTTGTATGGACAAAAGCGAGGACAAAAGTCGTCGAAGGGGAGGGGGTTAATAGTTAATAATGAGTCGGCGTAGTTTATGGGCTGCGCTTTATCTTATGGACAAACCCGAAATATGATGGTCTAACCCTATAAGCATTCGACAACAAATTTCTCCTCAACACAATTCAATTTGAAAGCATCTCCCGACCTGCCTCTCTACGGAGCATTGAGTCGAGTTTCTACATCACCAAAAAAAATTGAACCCGAGTTGAACATCCTCTTCTTCCATATCACGTAATAGGGGATCTCTATTACGTGCCCGTAGAAAAATGACTGCATCGATATGTCGAGCCACATTAAAAATCGAAAGCCAATGTTTCCCGTGCGCGCATGCAGAAAACCAGTTTTCCCAGCCCTCCACCTACTGGCTAGACGACGACAACGCGATGCTTGGTGGATGCCGAACAGGCGCAGGAGAAAAATCCGCAAAAGAATGAGAAAAAGTAAAAACCAATTCCTCCGCTTTTCCGTCGCTCGTTTAATTGCCGTCACCTCACATTTGGCGGGCGGCTCGCTGCTACTCCGTCACATAGAAGGCAATTTTGTCGACCCTACCGTCTACTGCGGCTATACCGTGACGAGAGTGGTCTCGCCCGACCTGGCCACCAAGTCACCGAAGGGTAGGTCACCAAGGCTTACTTCATTTGGAGAGCAGTGTCACAGCCAGCGCGCAGCTCTCAGCGACATTCACTAAAATTCTTGTCAGCTGCCAGCAGGCCGCTATCAACTACCCATATTTAGTAGATACGTACCTAGTTCCAAAATGCATACAAGTCGTTTTGTCGCCGAACGTTAATATCTTGTCGTATGCAAATGCAATTACTCGATTAAAGTGTGATTCTAGTGACAGACGCAGTTTCCGAAATGTGTCACTCGGTTGTGCTGCTGCACTAGACAACATGAACCAAAATAAAATAAACAGAAATAAATGATTTAAAAAAATGTCTACTTTTAACTGATTATCTACTATAACAAATTAAAAAATATACTTAATGTTTTCATTGATATAAACTTTTACGTGGTTTACCAATAAACATCTTTAATACGAGATGAATGACCCATAATAGAGTAAAATCTCAGGAAATAAACAACAACTAACTTAAGGTGATATCATATGCCTCTAAACCATTTTTTCGGACGCTCATGTGTGTGTAAACTCAATAAGCCCCAAGGGTTCAGAAAGACTTCCGTAACACTATTATCTATTATGCTTGCAATCATTATCGTATTGCATAATGTATTTTAGCTGTGGTTATGTGATCACGCACATTTTTTTTTCTTTGAAGAATATGCTCATCACTGACCAACATTCGTTTTCCTTAAATCGAGTACCCTACACAAAACATAATGTTAAACGCCCCTAAGAGGCACCAATCAAGCCTATGCGTGCGTGCGCAATGCTCATGAAACTAAGGGGAAGAGGATTTGGGCATTTTGAAGTATCTTTTAGATCTATGACTATGAAGACGGTTCATATGTCAGTCGCCGTAGGTGTCATGCCTAGGTGTGCCTATGTGGGTCAACAAACTGGTCCAAACCTGAAAAGCTTGCAAAATTACACATTATGGTGGTACTTAACATTAAATTTTACGCATATAATGTAATAGTGATTACTATCCAGCTTTCGGCTGAATACCTAATCATTGGTTTTTATTTATTCGACGAACGAATATTCGGCAGAATAATCCACATTTTTTTCTATAAATGCGTCTAATGAACAACCCAATACTTTTGCTTTACAACCCTATGAACGAATATTTATGTGTTGTTGCACAGGCCCTTTAGAAAATCGTAAATGTCAAACCTTGCAGGTTGGTTTTTGTGCATTTATTTTGGCACACGATATCCGTCGGAGTGTTTGTTGCGTTTTTAGAATAATTCTGGAGCTCGATTTGAATAGGTCGTATGTGCTTTTGTCGATATAAAATTCGATCAGTTTATTTTAGTCATTGTAGCAATATGGCAGATATTTTGCAAACTTTCAATGATGGAACAGAAAGCCTGTTTTGTGAGGGATCTGCTGTTTGTATCAACTTTGCTCAATTTCAACGGTTTTCGCTATTATGAGCGAAACCAACTGATCGAATTTTCAATCGACAAAAGCACATACGACCTATTCAAATCGAGCTCCAGAATTGTATCGAAATTGAGTGCAGTTGCAAAATGTCTGAGAAAAAAAATTCGGCAATTTGAGAGTGTTTTTGTTGAAATTGAAGAAGGGCGTCGAGCAAAATGCGTGGAATGCAACGTAACCCTTTCCCGAGTAGGTATCGTAAAGGTGACCACAAACTTCAGTATGATCAACCATGTGAAGAAACACTTCGAAGCATATCGTCCGGGGAAAACATCGAAGCAAAAATCTTCCAAATAATCGGCAACGGACTCTTCACAACCGACCATTGAGAATAGCTTTGCTGGAAGTGTAACCTGGGAACACAACTCGCCCAAGGCAAAAGACGTTACAAAATCAGTCGCGGAAATGATCGTGTTGGATTATCAGCCAGTGTCAATGGTTGAAGATCGAGTGTTTATGCGTTTGATGGCAAAACTCCAACCGCGATGTAAGATGAATTATGTTTAAACCTTAATTTCATTCAATATCAATAACTATTTTTTGTCAGGCGAACCTTGCAGAAACCACTTTACAACAGTTGTACTTCCAGTCATGTTCGAGAAGTGTAAGAAGACGATCCATAATTCTCTACCGGATGGTGGGTACATGTCGTTTACGACCGATATTTGGTCCGCCCCCAACAACAAAGCCGTAATAAGCTTGACGGTTGTGATGGAAATATCCGACACGGAAATAAATGCAAGCAAATTCCCAGGATCTCACACCGGAGAAAGAATCGGCATTAAGATGCATGAAATGCTTCAAAATTGGGACATTGGTGCTGCTCAGGTTCATCTGATCTTGCGGTACAATGCAAGGAATATGCAGTAAGGTTTAAATGACGCTGAACTGCCAAATGTTGGATGTTCCTTTAACATGCTCCAGCTTGCCATCCTTGATGAACTGAAGTACCAAAGAATTCTCGAAGACGCTCTGGCAAAATCCAGAAATATCGGGACGCATTCTAACAACTCTACTATCGGAAATACAAGAAAAGTATGATTCACCCAGAAGGACACTGATACAGGTTGCACGTACGCCCTGGAATTCAACATTCTACATGCTGGATCGTATACGAGATCAGAGAGCTGCCATCACTTACT